>NW_016107469.1:2342649-2356801 GCF_001604975.1 Cebus imitator
CCAACTGTGTCAACAAAACAAGAAATACAGCTACGTAAGACAATTCACAGATTATAGTGGGCATTTCAACAACTTCTGATGCTCTGATTGCAGATTTCAGAACACAGAGTACAAAGTATGCAAAAATTTCAATCACACATTATTCTTCTTTCCATAATAAAAAGGCATTCTTTCAAGATTTTTGGATTTGCTTTTGCTGTTCCTCAGGTTTTAATGTTGATTTCATTTTTAATGTTGAAACTTCATTTTCTTCCTATTAAACTATTTCCCTATCTCAAGATCCAGCTTGTCTGGGTCCAGCAGAAACCTAGGAAAATGGTAGCACCAAGTGAGAAAGTCAGCAGGGAAGACCAAAGTCGAAATTGATCCTAAGCTCAATTTCCAGCATGAGGAGGCAGAAGCCCATGTGAGCCAGTGTTGTGGCCAAGAAAATACTATGGTGAATCCTAACTTTCAGATGGGAGAAGTTGGAAAATGAGTGTTAAAGTCAGTGGTCAGAAGACTGGAAAATGGGTAGGTTCAATGCAAACCATAGGTTTGTTGAATATGAGGTAGGTGGTCCATGTCAAAACATGGTGTATAATGTAGAGACAGGATCACCTATTTAAGGAGGTATATCAGGCTGTTTAAGGAGGTATATCCGGCTGAACAGAGCCAAAACTTTTTCTGCTGTGTCCTCTCTAAAACCTTTTGTCATATTCTTGTAATTAACTACTCTCCCCTGAGCCTTCACTGGCATTTTTATTGCAACACCTTTTTAACTCTCATTTTATTCTGGCTAATATTAGGTAGTATTTAGGTACTCACTTCCACTCCAATGGAATTATTCTCTAAAAAGTAATCAGAGTATATTCTTTCTGAACTGTAAGCTTCTCTAGGTCAATAGTTTTTGTTATACCTCTATATTCACTCCGCTGCCTTAATAAAATACCATAGATGGCGTAGCTTAAGCAACAAAAATTAATTTTCTCACAGTTCTAGAGGATGGAAAGTCTAAGATTAAGGTTCTAGTCAATTTAGTTTCTGGTAAGGGCTCTCTTCCTGACTTGCAGAAGGCTTCCTTTTTCCTGTGTCCTTACATAACCTTTCTTCTGTGTGTGTGTGTGTGGAGGGAGGGAGGGAGGAGGAGAGAGAGAGAGAGAGAGCATGTTCATGAGGGAGAGTGCTCACCTTGGTGTTGTTTCTCCTAAGGACACTATTCCTATCAGATCAGGGTCCAATCCTTATGACCTCATTTAACTTCAGTTACCACCTTATAGGCTGTATCTCAGAATATAGCCACACTGGGAGTTAGGGTGTCAACACACAAATTCAGAGGTAGGGGACACAAGCATTCAGTCCATAGTAACCCATAACATTTAACACAATGGCTTGTACATAGTCCTCAAGTGAATTAAAGAAAGACTACTCTAAAATTACGTGCCATTCAAGAACACCCATAGGACAGCCATCTTGGAAATACCATGGCAATTTTTCTGTTGGCATTGGATATATATTGGTTGTTTTCTTCACAGTGAAAGAGTAAAAGGCAGAGAGAATTCATTCACGGCGAGAGCCAAGAATTCTCATGCTCAGAAAAATATACCTTTGGGAATCACCACTTTGTGAGGTAAGGTTCCATTTTGGTATGCTCAGTGTGGTCACCTTAGGACTTCAACCTGTCTGAACTTATCTGGGGAACCTGTAGAATGAGGCTATAAGAGATCTATTTGCTGGGTGAAAGAATAATGCTTCAGAGTCAAAATGAGGGAAAACCTCAAGAAGAGCAAAACTCCCAACATTCAATTTTCCACTGTGCTGGATTCTTTCCATTTGTCCTTTCTCTCTACCCTTCTGTACCCTGTTTTTTCCCTCAACAAGGCTGACCTATACAGACTGCATCAATGGGCTTACTTGCTCTTTGGCTTTTATCTGAAGACAGTCACCTAAAGCCAAGCTCTATGAGAGGTAAAGTAGCTAAAAATTGGTCTAATTTCCAAATGGATATAGATAAGAAAGCCAGCAGGGCCTGAAACTGAATTGAGGTGGAGGCCAAGGAATCTGTCATTGGGCAAAGACCATGAAAATAGATGGAGGGATTCCCAAGCCAACATGCATAAGACTGTGGTAATTTTTCTTCTTGTTTTAAAGACAAGAGTATCACTCTATTGCCCAAGCTGGATTGCAGCAATGTGATCATAGCTCACTGCCGCCTTGAACTCCTGGGCTCAAGTTATCTTCCTGAGTAGCTAGCTAGGACTATGGGCACATGATTTTTTGTAGAGATGGGCCTTGCTATGTTGCTCAGGCTGGTCTTGAACTCCTGGCCTCAAGCAGTCTTTCTGCCTTGGCCTCCCAAAGTGCTAGAATTACAGGCATGACCCACCATTTCTGGCCAGCAGTTTTAAATGTAATTTGCACCTTGATTGGTGTGGGTCTCTAATAACTTTTACAGAAGCAAGAGAAAAGCAGACCCAAAGCTCTGGGTTCTTACCAATAAGAATTCAGATGGCAAAAACATATCCAAGTATTTAAAGAATCACTCTGTTGCATAAGAACAGAAATTCCTGCAGTCCAGCCTAAGCCATTAGAAATAATTAGATTCCTGTATTAACTCATGAAGACAAAGTCATAGATGTAAGGGAAGAACAATTGTTTTTTTTTTTTTTTGGATCTGGATGCTGTGTGGTGTGACACATACCAAAATTACTTTTCTGAAGTGAAATACAAGAAATTTTATATTGTGGGGTAAAATATGTTGAATGTTGAACTTCTAGTGATTTTACTTATGATAGGAACCATTAAGTAAAGAGTATAATCATTCTTCAGGGCTGTCACAACTGTATAAATGAAGCAGCTCACATGTGATTAAATAGTAATCCTTATAAGTCGCTATTGTTGAGCTGGCCCTGGAGCTGATACTGAAATATCCTATCATAATTATTATAATTTTGTCCAACAACATGACCTGTTTTCAATTTAGACCACAATCATAAAGTGATTCTTTTGGTTCAGGGAAATGTTGCATAGAATATGTTGAATAGAAATGTTGTACAGAACATGTTGTATATAACTAAGGTAGAGCTGCCAAATATTATATGATAACCCCACTTGGACCTTCAACCTCATACTCCCATCCCCCAGGCCCATGCCATGTTCTGCTATGCTTAATAGGGGCATGTGGCCTACATTTGGATACCAGGATCTTCTCATGTCCCAGAAAGTGGGATACCAAAAGGACAGGAGTGCTGTAGGAAGAACTTCAGTGCTCAAGAGAGAGAAGAAGGCAAGAAAGCCAAGGGAACCTAGATCAGTTTTTCATTTGTTTCTGCATGAGTGAGAAAGATAATATGCAAGAGACAGCTAGGATAAGCCTTGTGGGTATAAGTAGGAAGAATTCATGCTGTACCCATGTACATGGTATTCAGTGCATGATGATCCCATCCTGGAATGCAAATGGTTCACAGAGACGCCTGGAATGTGACCAATTAGCCTTTTCTAACAGGAAGGAAAGAGTTGGGAGAAGAGAAGGAGGGCTTCCCTGAAAGGCCTTCTTCCAGGCTGCCCGAAGTATGAAATCGATGTTTTATTTTTTATTTACTTTTTGTCTTAGGTATTGTTCTGAATGAACATATAGTGTTCCTCCTTCTCAGGAGTTCGTCACATAAACTTAAGATTCGTAAACACAGATAGCTTCCTAGAAATACAAAGTAAAATCACAGAGCTATAAGGAACCGTGGATAGCATCTAATGAAATCCAAAGTTCTGTTTATGTCCTGAGATAAGGAACCTTAGGCCTAGAGAAGTTACATCATGGTCACAGGGGCATTTAAATACTTAATGGCAGGAGCAAGTATGGGGCTTATGGTAGCAAAAACAGAATTGACTACAGTTAGTATTTTATTACTTGTAAGAACCATATAAACCAATCACATCCTAGCTCACCTAACACACAAATGCAGTACCCAGAAGGAATAAACTAAACCAAAAGTCAAAAGCCACAAGAATGTCCTCAAGTGACATTGCAGAACCAGCACCTATTTTCTTACTCATGACATGTCTCCCTTATCTTTGCCCCAAATGTCATTCTACTTACATGGTGGTAAAACTGCAAAAGTGTCTCTCTGTTATCATAACAAGCATAGAATTACCACGGACTTCTGAAACATACGACATGCCTAGTCAGGATTAAGCTATGTTAAGAAAGCATTTTGTTAACAGTGCTGATTATCTGATTTTCACCACTCTGGGTTTTGGAATTATGATTGTAAAACTCATGTAGGGTCCACCAAACCTGCTTAAGGCTTATTCAACTCAGGATTTTGTGAAACTGATAGATTTGTTGAGAACGAAAAAACACACATTGGAATAAGAACAATTGGCCATTTAATAAATCTTTTCATACATACTAGTACTGAAAAGATAATAATAGTTCTTAACTATTGGTCAGAAGAGAGTTCTTAACTACTCATCCAATCTGCATGGCTTTCCAGCATCTCCTTCCTGCTTGACAGCGTTTCTTTTCTGGGATGTTACTTTCTAGTTTCATATTTGTCCTTAGTCTCTATATTTGTGAAAATTCAAGTTCCATCCTAAGAACCCTCTATATAGCTGTGTTGTTTCCACTCTGAGAAGCATTGCAAAATGCTGGCTGCCAATTTTACTACTCCATGGTATAAATAACTTTGGTTCCTTTCTTTGATGCTCTACCACTCACCTTGTCTGTCTGACTTTTGGTGGTTCCATATTCCCTCCAGAGCTGTAGGGAAAGGGAGACTATGCTTGCTGTATATAATTAGGGTAGCCATATGATATATCATCAAAATGGGTATACTTTCAGAGTGAAAAATGTGCTGTGATGATTACATCTTATATCCACCATTGTCCTGGCAAACCTGGCCATATGGTCATACTAGACTAATACTAAAGAGCTTCTTTGTTTTCCTTTGCCCCTTTGGGTACATATCTTCCTCAGGAATATTGTGAAGAGTGGCTGGAACTAGGAAATAAAGAGGGCTCGAAGGTGAATGCAGAGCTAGAATCTAGTATAGTTCCACTATATTATATGAGACAAGGCCTAAGAAAAGTTATGAATCATCAAATGTTGTTGAAGCCACTTTGCAATCATAGCCTGCCAGATTTGTTAACTTGCAGTTTTGATGCTACAGTTGCAGGTACAGGGGCTAACCTGTGAGCTTTCTTATTATTCCTACTTTTAATTCCTACTGTGGGAAACTCAATACCACTATGTAATTTGTGGGTCAGAGTTTCTAGTAGATGTGAGTGATTAGTGGGTGTGATATGATACAATAAGGCCACAGTAACCAGGCTGGAAGTTGGACTCTAACTTTTAAACCCTCTTGTCCCAGGTCACATTCAAAGCCTAGATGTGGCAAACCAAAGAACCAAGGCCAGAGTGCAGAACACTCAGGTTAAGAAGCAACCGGTTCCTAAGTGAGGGAGCAGACTCAGAAGGCAGGGCTCAAATGGAAGGAGAGTGGGAGTTGCAGGAACTGCATAGAAAAATAGCATTTTGCAGACATCATTATAATAACCTTCAGCAATTTGGTGACAGTTATTCAGTGCTTAAAAGGATCTTTGGACTTTGGTAAGTCCAAAGGAAATACTGTAATTAATATTAAGGCAGTCATATATAAAGGTAATTTATGACGGACAGGAACAGATAATGAGAAGGGAATTAGCAGAAGCCTGAATGAACATTTAGTGCTCCTCCTTCTCAGGAGAGGAGGAATCTGAGCCAAGCCGGACCAACATGGAAATTATTCTAACCACTCCAGCTGAGGTTTTGCCCTGAGAATCTATATCACATTCTCAGTAAAGCTTCTATTTTGTTTATTAAATATATCTATGCTTAAGTTAATATTCTTTCAGTCATGCTCAACTAATTGTTTTGCTATCCTCAAGTTTTGATTTGAATGACTCTTGCAGATATTATTAGGACTAGCTAGACTTCCAATAATGGTCAGAGTGAAAATACTATGGTCTAAAAACAATAGAGATGGAGAACACATAAGCAGTTGCCAGCGGTTGGGAGGGGGTGGGGAAGGGATTGACTATAAATTGACTGCATGAGGGAGTTTTGGGGAGTGATGACACTGCTTTATATCTTGATTGTGGTAGTAGATAAATGACTCTAGTCATATGTCAGAATTCATAGAAGTATACGCCACAAACAGCAAATTTTACTGTACGTAAATTTAAAAACAAATAAAATTAAAAAAAAAAAAAGCACCCAGGGCCTGAATGGGCAAACTCAGATAAGGATTCTCTTGTCCCTACTCTCCATGCCCTTCTCCTGCTGTTGCCATTCTACACGGTGTCTTTGCCAAGTTTATATTCTTTCTGATGAATACAAAGATGTATTTATCTTTCCATGTATAAGCCTGTTGGAGGCCCAAGGACACAGTAAGGAGTGGAACATGAACGTATGTAACATGCAGCATAATAAAGTTCCCTTATCATGCTGTAAGTAGATCTCAGTACTGACATTTCTCTGTGTTCAGGCTAATGGTATAAGAAAGTGGATCGGTATGTAGGCAGAGGAAGGTGACATATGAACAGAGACCTGAATGAAAAAAGGGAGGGAACCACGTCCAACTCTGAAGAAGAGTGTTCCAGTACAAGGGAAAAGCAAGCACAAAAGGAGTGGGCATGCACTTCAGGTTTGAGGATCAGCAAGAATACTAGTGTGGACAGAGAAGAGTAGGGAAGACGTGGGGAGTGGCCAGATTGTGTCAGGTTTGATAGGCCTTAGTAAGAAGCGCGTTTTATTTTAAGTGTGGCAGGAGACCAATGAGAGTAAGCAGGGGAATTATCCATTCAGCTTTGCATTTTTAAAGACTTACTCTGGCTCTTATATGGGGAAGAGACATTAGGGGGCAATTATGGAATTAAGAAAACCATCCTGGTCTTGCAGAAATGGTCTTGGAAGGGTTTTAGTGGAAGGAGTGGGTGAAAGGGAAGTTTTTTTCTACTGCCCAGCTAGAATCCTGTCTCATCATTGCAATAATATTCTTAATATGATCTTAGGCTTCCTTATCTCTTGGGTCTTAAGGAGATGTTGTAGTACATGTAAAAATGCTGCTAGGCAACTTGAAGGTGAGCTGAAGTTGGAGACTAAGAATTTTTAGTGGCTCCAAGGCACAGACTGTGTGATTTTTCTATATCAATGCTCAGGAACCCAGATGTATGAATGGAGAAAGCAGATGGTTTTATGTGTGGAGTGCCAGATATGTGTGAGGAGTGAACAAAAGGACCAAATTATATTACTGTAATTCACACTAAGGAGTTAATATTTTAATATAGTGCATAATCACATTACACTATAAAAAAAAATCACGTGATGAAGAGAAGATGGTGAGAATGATGCTTAGAGGATAGTAAGAAGAATCGTAAAAAGAGAATGGGATGAAGATAGTAAAGAGAGGAGGGGAAGAAGGAGGGGGGAAAGAATATCACAGAGTACTTCCTAACAAAAATAAAGAATGGAAGCACAGTAATGGCAGTACATTGAGCTCCATAGAGACAGTGCTGGGGCAAGTGAGAGCTGAATGGGTGCTGGATGACTCTGCCTCATTGAGAGGAAATAACTAACCATGGGCACAGGAGGTCTTAAGAAGCCGAGAGTCAAAATGTTGTCATAGGCAGTCTTTGTGCACACTTGTTGGGAGGAGCATCCAGATGCTTCAGTCAACTTCTCAGAGTTCTCTAAGAAGTGCTCAGAGAAGTGGAAGATCATGTCTGCTAAAGAGGAAGGAAAATGTGAAGACATGGCAAAGGTGGATATGAAAAAGTAATGAAAACCTATATTTCCTAAAGGGGAAACAAAAAAGTTCAAGGAACTCATTCCACCAGAAAAGTCTCCTTTGGCTTTTTCTTGTTCTGTTCTGAATATTGCCCAAAAGTCAAAAGAGAACATCCCAGCCTATCTATCTATTGGTGATAAGGCAAAGAAACTGGGAGAGATGTGGAATAACACTTCTGCAAATGACAAGCAGCCTTATGAAAAAAGGCTGTAAAGCTGAAAGGAAAATATATAAAGGGTATTGCTACATACCGAGCTAAAGGAAAACGTGATGCAGCAAAAAAAATGAGAGATGTCAAGGCTGAAAAAAGTGAGGAAAAGGAGGAAGATGATGAGTAGGAGGAGGATAAAGCAGGAGGAGGAAAAGGAGGGAGAGGAAGATGGAGGAGGAGGAGAAGGAGAAGGCAGTAGTAGTTGGAAGAAGCAGAAGGAGAGAGTAAGAAGAAGGAGGAGGAGGAGGAGTGGAAGGAGGAGGAGGAGACAGTAGTAATAGCTGGTTCTAGCGGTTTTTTTTCTTGTCTGCAAAGCATTTAACTCTCCTATACACAACTCACTCCTTTTAAAGAAAATAATTGAAAAGTCTCTGTAAGATTTGTTTTTAAACTGTACAATTGTTCTTTTTTTAGAGTTAACACACTAATGGATGTGTCTGTAGACAGCACACCCTGGTGGTATTTTCCATAGCCACTAACCTTGCCTGGTACAGTATGGGGGTTGTAAATTGGCATAGAAACCTAAACCAGGTTCTTACTGGCACACAGCACAAATTATTCCTATATGGACATGGTAGTTTTTTCCTCTTCAGCTGTCTTGTATTCAAAATAATTGTTCTTTTTATTTTTTGGATTATACTTTAAGTTCTGGGGTACATGTGCAGATGGTGCAGGTTTGTTACATAGGTATACAGGTGCCATGGTGGTTTGCTGCATCCATCCCCCCATCATGTACATTAAGTATTTCTCCTAATGTTATCCCTCCCTGATTCCCCCATCCCCTGTTATCCCTCCCCTAGGCACCCCCAGCCCCCAACAAGCCTCAGTGTGTAATGTTCCCCTCCCTGTGTCGATTTGTTCTCATTGTTCAACACCCACTTATGAGTGAAAACATGCAGTGTTTGGTTTTCTGTTCTTGTGTCAGTTTGCTGAGAATGATGGTTTTCAGCTTCATCCATGTCCCTACAAAGGACATGAATTCTTTCTTTTTTATGGCTGCATAGTATTCCATGGTATATATGTGCCACATTTTCTTTATTCAGTCTATTTTTTTTTTTTTTTTTGAGACGGAGTTTCACTCTTGTTACCCAGGCTGGAGTGCAATGGCGCGATCTCGGCTCACCGCAACCTCCGCCTCCTGGGTTCAGGCAATTCTCCTGCCTCAGCCTCCTGAGTAGCTGGGATTACAGGCATGCGCCACCATGCCCAGCTAATGTTTTGTATTTTTAGTAGAGACGGGGTTTCACCATATTGACCAGGATGGTCTCGATCTCTTGACCTTGTGATCCACCCGCCTCGGCCTCCCAAAGTGCTGGGATTACAGGCTTGAGCCACCGCGCCCAGCCTTAGCCAGTCTATTTTTGATGGACATTTGGGTTGGTTCCAAATCTTTGCTATTGTAAACATTGCCGAAATAAACATATGTGTGACTGTGTCAGTATAATATAATGTTTTATAATCCTTTGGGTATATACCCAGTAATGGAATTGCTGTGTCAAATGATATTTCTTGTTCTAGATTCTTGAGGAATTGCCACACTGTCTTCCACAATGATTGAACTAATTTATACTCCCACCAACAGTGGAAAAGCATTCCTATTTCTCCACATGCTCTCCAGCATCTGTTGTCTCCTGATTTTTAATGATCACCATTCTAACTGGCATGAGATGGTATCTCAATGTGGCTTTGATTTGCATGTCTCTAATGACCAGTGCGACGAGCTTCTTTTCATGTTTGTTGGCTGCATAAATGTCTGCTTTTGAGAAGTATTTGTTGTTATGCTTTGCCCACTTTTTTATGGGTTTTTTTTCTTGAAATTTTGTTTAAGTTCTTTGTAGATTCACATTTTTCGCCCTTTGTCAGATGGGTAGATTGCAAAATATTTTTCCCATTCTGTTGGTTGCTGGTTCACTCTAACAATAGTTTCTTTCGCTGTGTAGAAGCTCTTAAGTTTAATTAGATCGTATTTGTCTATTTTGGCTTTTGTTGCCATTGCTTTTTGCGTGTTTGTCATGAAGTCCTTGCCTATGCCTATGTCCTGGATGGTATTGCCTAGGTTTTCCTCTAGGGTTTTTATGGTGCTACATCTTAAGTTTAAATCTTAATCCATCTGGAGTTAATTTTTGTATAAGGTGTCAGGATGGGGTCCAGTTTCAGCTTTCTGCATATGGCTAGCCAGTTTTTCCAACACCAGTTATTTCATAGTCCCCATTGCTTGTTTGTGTTAGATTTGTCAAAAATCAGATGGTTGTAGATGTGTGGTGTGACTTCTGAGGCTTCTGTTCTGTTCCATTGGTCTATATTTCTTTTTTCTTACCAGTGCCATGCTGTTTTAATTACTGTAGCCTTGTAGTATAGTTTGAAGTCAGGTAGCGTGATGCCTCCAGCTTTTTTTTTATTCTTATTACTTGTTTGATTTTTTGCTTAGGATTTTCTTGGCTATGCAGGCTTTCTTTTGGTTCCATATGAAGTTTAAGGTGGTTGCTTACAATTCTGTGAAGAAAGTCAATGGTAGCTTGATGGGGATAGCTTTGAATCTATAAATTACTTTGGGCAGTATGGCAATTTTCATGATATTGTTTCTTCCTAACCATGAGTGTGGAATGTTTTTCCATCTGTTTGTGTCCTCTCTGATTTCCTTGAGGAGCGGTTTGTAGTTCTCCTTGAAGAGGTCCTTCACATCCTTTATTAGTTGTATTCCTAGGTATTTTATTCTCTTTGTAGCAATTGTGAATGGGAGTTTGCTCATGATTTGGCTCTCTGTTTGTCTGTTATTGGTGTATAGGAATGCATGTGATTTTTCACATTGATTTTGTATGCTGAGACTTTGCTGAAGTTGCTTATCAGCGTAAGGAGATTTGGGGCTGAGACAATGGGATGACGGGGTCTTCTAAATATACTGCAAATAGAGTAAATTTGACTTCCTCTTTTCCTAATTGAATACCCTTTATTTCTTTTTCTTGCCTGATTGCTCTGGCCAGAACTTCCAATACTATGTTGGATAGGAATGGTGAGAGAGGGCATGCTTGTCTTGTGCCTGTTTTCAAAGGGAATGCTTCCAGTTTTTGCCCATTCAGTATGATATTGGCTGTGGGTTTGTCATAAATAGCTTTTATTATTTTGAGATGTTCCATCACTACCTAGTTTATTGAGCTTTTTTAGCATAAAGGGCTGTTGAATTTTTTCGAAGGCCTTCTCTGCATCTATTGAGACGATCATGTGGTTTTTGTCTTTGGTTCTGTTTATGTGGTAGATTACGTTTATAGACTTGCGTATGTTGAACCAGCCTTGCATCCCTGGGTTGGAACCTACTTGATCGTGATGGATAAGCTTTTTGATGTGCTGTTGCAATCGGTTTGCCAGTATTTTGTTAAAGATTTTTGCATTTATGCTCATCATGGAGATTGGCCTGAAGTTTTCGTTTTTTGTTGAGTCTCTGCCAGGTTTGGTGTCAGGATAATGTTGGTCTCATAAAATGAGTTGGAGAGGATTCCCTCTTTTTGGATTGTTTGGAATAGTTTCAGAATGATTGGTACCAGCTCCTCTTGTACATCTGGTAGAATTTGGCTGTGAACCTGTCTGTACCTGGACTTTTTTTGGTTGGTAGGCTGTTAATTGCTGCCTCAGCACTTGTTATTGGTCTATTCAGGGTTTCAACTTCTTTCTGGTTTAGTTTTGGTAGGGTACAAGTGTTCATGAATGTATCCATTTCTTCCAGGTTTACTGGTTTATGTGCATAGAGTTGTTTGTACTAATCTCTGATGTTGGTTTGTATTTCTGTGGGATCAGTGGTGATATCCCCTTTATCATTTTTTATTGCATCTATTTGATTCTTCTCTCTTTTCTTTTTGGCTCTCGGTCTATTTTGTTGATCTTTTTGAAAAACCAGCTCATGGATTTATTGATTTTTTGAAGGGATTTTTTTTTGTCTCTATATCCTTCATTTCTGCTCTGATCTTAGTTATTTCTCATCTTCTCCTGGTTTTTGAGTTTTTTTTACCTTGCTCCTCTAGCTCTTTCAATTTTGCCAATAGGGTGTCAATTTTAGATCTTTTCTCATTTCTCATATGGGTATTTATTGATATAAATTTCCCTCTAGACACTGCTTCAAATGTGTCCCAGAGATTCTGGTATGTTGTGTCCTCATTCTCCTTGATTTTGAAGAACATCTTTATTTCTGCTGTTGTTTCATTGTTTATCCAGTCAATATTCAGGAGCCAGTTCAGTTTCCATGAAGTTTTACGTTTTGAGTTAGTTTCTTAATCCTGAGTTCTAATTTGATTGCACTGTAGTCTGAGAGACTGTTATGATTTCCATTTTTTTTTTGCATTTGCTGAGGAGTGATTTACTTCCAATTATGTGGTCAATTTTAAAGTAGATGCCATGCAGTGCTGAGAAGAATGTATATTCTGTGGCTGTGGGATGGAGAGTTTTGTAGATGTCTGTTAGGTCTGCTTGATCCAGTTCTGCATTCAAGTCCTGTGTATCCTTGCTGATTTTCTGTCTCATTGATCTGTCTAATGTTGACAGTGGAGTGTTAAAGCCTCCCACTATTATTGTGCAGGGGTCTAAGCCTCTTTGTAGGTCATTAAGAACTTCCTTTATGTATCTGGGTGCTCCTGTATTGGGTGCATATATATTTAGGATAGTTAGCTCTTCTTGTTGTATTGATCCTTTCACCATTATGTAGTGATCTTCTTTGTCTCTTCTGATCTTTGTTGGTTTAAAGTTGATTTTATCACAGACTAAAATTCCAACCCCTGCTTTTTTTTTTTTTTTCTCTCCGTTTGCTTGGTAGATCTTCTTCCATCCCTTTATTTTGAGTCTATGTGTGTCTTTGTGTGTGAGATGGGTCTCCTGAATACAGCACACCAATGGATTTTGACTTTTTACCCAGTTTGCCAGTCTGTGTCTTTTGATTGGGGCATTTAGGCCATTTACATTTAACATTAATATTGTTATGTGTGAATTTGATCCTCCCATTTTGTTACTGATTGTTTGTTTTGCCCATTGGTCAATGATGCAGTTTCGTCATTGCATCATTGGTCTTTACCGTTTGGTTCATTTTTGCTGGTACTGGATTTTTTTTTTCTGTGTTTAATGCTTCCTTTAGGAGCTTTTGTAGCACAGGTCTGGTTGTGACAAAATCAGTAATTGCTTGTCCGTAAAGGATTTTATTTCTCCTTCACTTATGAATCTTAGTTTGGCTGGATATGAGATTCTGGGTTGAAATTTCTTTTCTTTAAGAATGTTGAATATTGGTCCCTGCTCTCTTGTGGCTTGTAGGGTTTCTGCCAAGAGATCCTCTGTGAATTTGATGGACTTTCCTTTGTGGGTGACCCAAACTTTCTCTCTGGCTGCCCTTAGCATTTTTTCCTTCATTTCAACCCTGGTAAATCTGACATTTACGTGCCTTGGGGTTGCTCTTCTTGAGGAGTATTTCTGTGGTGTTTTTTGTATTTCCTGTATTTGAATGTTGGCCTGCTTTTCTAGGTTGGGGAAGTTCTCCTGGATATTATTTTGAAGACTGTTTTCCAGCTTGGATTCATTTTCCCTATCCTCTTCAGGTACACTGATCAAGTGTAGATTAGGTCTTTTCATGTAATCCCATATTTCTTGGAGGCTTTGTTCATTTCTTTTCACTTGTTTATCTTTTTTTGCCTTCTCTTTTTATTTTGTTGAGTTGATCTTTGATCTCTGATATCCTTTCTTCTGCTTGATCGATTTGGCTATTGAAACTTGTGTATACTTCATGAAGTTCTCATGCTGTGTTTTTCAGCTGCATCAAGTCATTTATCTTCTTCTCTAGGCTGGTTATTCCAGTTAGCATTTCATCTAATCTTTTTTCAAGGTTTTTAGTTCCTTTGCATTGTGTTAAAACATATTCTTTTAGCTCAGAGAAGTTTGTTATTACCAATCTTCTGAAGCCTGCTTCTGTCAGCTCATCAAAATCGTTTTTTGACCTGTTTTGTTGCCATGCTGGTGAGTTGTTGCGATCTCTCTGAGTAGGAGAAGAGTTGTGGACTTTGAAGTTTTTATCCTTTTTGCGCTGGTTTCTTCCCATCTTCTCTGAGTGGACATCCTTTCTTTTGAAGTTGTGGTTATTTCTACTGTATGAGGCTTTTTTTTTTTTTTT
>NW_016107469.1:2356861-2366700 GCF_001604975.1 Cebus imitator
GCAATTCTCCTGCCTCAGCCTCCTGAGTAGCTGGGATTACAGGCATGCACCACCATGCCCAGCTAATTTTTTGTATTTTTAGTAGAGACGGGGTTTCACCATGCTGACCAGGATGGTCTCGATCTCTTGACTTCGTGATCCACCCGCCTCGGCCTCCCAAAGTGCTGGGATTACAGGCTTGAGCCACCGCGCCCGGCTTTTTTTTTTTTTTTTAAATGCAGGTGTCAGTGTGCCACTTAAGAGAGTCTGTCTGTTGTCTGCCTGTGGAGGCACTGGGGGCCTGCCTTGTTCTCAGCCAGGTTGTTGTTTATTCTTCGCCTGGTTTCTGCCCTTGTGGGGTTAGCCGGCCTTCCCAATGGCAGGCTCTTTCCCCCTGCTGAGCCCGCTGTTCCTGAGTGGGGGATGTGTTAACTGTGAAACTCTCCCAAGAGAGGGACTCTGGTTGCTGGATCTTGCCGGGGAGGGGCCTGTCTTATTGTATCCTCCTCCCTGCTTTCAACTCTCCGGTCTGTGGGGTGGGAAGTTCCTTTTCGAAAGCTTTCTTGGTATTAGTCCAAATCTCCACCCTGGTCTCTGCTAACAAGGCACCAGCCTGGCCGCGGCTGCTGGCCTGGGCTGTCGCCAGGTCTGCAACTTCAGGTGGCTCTCAGCAAGGTGGCATTTTCCTGGTCTATGTGCTGCCGAAGTCTCAGAGCGAATTGCTGTATCTGATTCAGGGAACCAAGGAGGTGATGCTCCCCTGATCCTCCGTGCCTGATACACTTTCCAGGTGGGGCAGTGCCCGTCTTGCCTCAGCTGGATGCCTTTGGGCTGCTTTCGCTGCCTTTTTTTTGGGATTAATCCAGCTGTTCAACCAGTCCCTTTAAAACAAAACTGGTACCTCGCTCAGAGATGTGGATATCGCTCCGTTGCTGTCTCACTTGGTGGTAGCTCCATTCCGGAGAAGCTTCCTTTCGGCCATCTTCCTCAGCCTTTTGTCTTATTTTCAAAGGTAAAATATGTATCATCCTCAGTGTACCACTAACTACAATACTCATATTTCTTTTCATGCATTCTTGAATTATATGGCAAACTTTATTGTTTTATGCCTATAAATGAATTTGTATGTGTAGATTTTGTCCAATCCCTACTTACTATAATCTTCACTACTCTCACATATAAAAGACACTATACTAAGAATTACATTACTCGTATTCTACATGTTTATACCATTGTGAAACTAGGAGAAGCCAGCTTCAACCATCATTAGAATGATTGTCTCCAAAGTCTACTTCCAGTTTGTCCCCTCTCCTGATGTGCATATACATGCATTTCATGGCCTGCTAGCAATTTTATCTGATGTCAATTATATGAATCAGATTTAACAGATCCAAAAGTAACCTTATTCTTCCTGCCTATAACTTTGTTTTTGCCTCATATTTATTTCCTCTTTTGGTGAATAGCACCAACATCAGTACTGATTTTAAAATTTGAAACCAGGTGTCACTAGCTTTAATGGATTCTACTTTTTACCTGTTCTTCATTCTCACCCTTCTCTTTATAATTTTTGTTCTAGCCTTCATTCAGGACTTCATCATTTTCCCCAAACTAACTCTGTGTGATCCAGTTGGTCTTCTATGGCCCTTGGTCTGGCATCAGTGCCCATTAGTGCCATCTTTGTTGTTTTTTGTTTTGTTTCTTCCTCTCATCTTTGATACAGAACTCAGAGCCTCTCTCAGATTTTTATCTTTTAACCCACTCTACAAAAACGTTCTATCAAATAAACACTTTCATGATTAGTATTTATTTTATTTTAGATTTTGGAGTATGGGGAGGTATCACCTTGTGCAGGTAAGAGTTCAGCAGTTGAAAATGCATGGAGGAGAGAGAGAATGTAGAGTATTTAAGAGTTTTATTTTGTTCTCTGTTCTGAACTTTACTCAGTTTCTTCCCTAAAGCCATGTTCTTTTCCCAATTTTGGCCAGTTTGAACTCTTCTTTTTTGTTTTTTTTTTTTTTTAATTCAAGAGAAGTACATCTATAGTCAACTTTCAGAGTGAAGTGTAGGCTGACTCAATGAGCCCAAAGGCACAGTCTCCCCTCTCAAAAATGGCTTAGCAGAGTATTTTCTCAACAAAAGCGGGCCTGTCCCAAATGGATTCTCATAACAGCTGCCAGAGTAATAATCTAGCCTCTATCTCCAGTTTGACCTCCTCTCATCCATTTTCTATATTGCCCACAAGGTGTGCTGACACACCAAACTGATCCTGATCACTAACCTATTTAAAAGTCAATATTACCCATTACGTTCGTTACAAAATCTGATTTTGTTGGCAGAGCTTACAAGGTTCTCAAGCTTCAATACTCACCACTTTTTCTAACCAAACTTGACTTCCAGCAAATATTTATTGAAGATTAACTGTAGACCCTAGGATTCTAGTAACAAATATGAGCCATGCAGTATGCAGTCTAATGGAGGATTCTATTTTTTTTTTAATGTTAATGAAGAAAAGAGCAGTATGCAGGACATAACAATTTTGGTGGTAAGAAAAGACATCCTAGGGAAGTGACATTTTTCCATGAAGGAGAAGTGGATATTGATAAAGTGGCATGGTGCCACAGATGGTTTAGAAACTTGGAACCCTTAGGGGAAAGTGTGACATCACAGGACTTCACAGAAGCCCAACATTTCTTGGCAGAGTAGGGCATCAGTGGCATCAGATGAATGACTTGCATGCACCACATTCTTTCTTATCTATGAAATACCTCAAGTGCTGATTTCTTATCCTGAAATGGTCTCTCTTCATTTATAGTTACATCACTATTCAACTAACAAAATACTGTAAATCTGAAACTCACTGATTTATTTGAAGAATTAATATCTGTCCATGAGAAAAAAAGTATAATACTAGGCCATGATGGTCAGGGCTAAAATAATGTATTCTATTCAAGGGAAAGAAATATTTCCGTGCGCTACTTTAGGTGGGACAGGCCTTAAAAGAGATTGGGCCCGAGCGGCAAGGGAGGTGGGGATCAGACACCGATGCAGGCGGGAGGCAGCCGAACGACTAGGGGCTGGCTCTGCAGGGCCCTGGGTCCCGGGCGCGCGCTGGCGGCAGCGAGGCAGCAGATGACAGGGTCCGTGACTTGGTGGACTTCAGGCTGCTGAGGCTGGAGTCCTCGTTGTCACTGTGCGCCGGCACGCCTGCAGGCTCCGGGGGGCCCCTCCACCTAGCTCCTTTCACTCGTTGAAGTTGAGATCGGTCAGCGGGCTCTGCACCACCGCCGTGCCAGATCTCAGGCAACAGCGGTCGCAGCAGGGGCACTCCAAACACGTCGTCGGCGGAGGGGTGGAGCCGCAGCCGCAGCCGCAGCGCCTGCCTGCTCGAGGGCCGCGAGCCCAGCGCCGCGCCGAGGCCACAGAGACACCTGGCTGCTGGATAACGCGGAGCTGGACGGCTCCAGAGTGCTGGAACCGCCTCGACAGCGCCCTAGCCGTCGGGGCGGCCCATGCCAGGCGGCGCGCCAGGGTGTGGCAGGACCTGAGGTGACCCGAGCTGAACGGCAGCTCGGGCCAGGCGGGGGCGTCCCCAGGGTGTGTCAGGGCCTCAGGTGGCGCGAGCTGAAGGAACGCCCGGGCCAGGAGTGTGTCAGGGCCTCAGGTGGCGCGAGCTGAAGGGCGGCCGGGCCAGGCACCCGCCGAGCCAGGTGCCCCCCCAAGCCCCTCGCCCGCTGGGCCCTCCGCCTCCGTCTCCATATGAAAAAGACAAGACAGGAAAAAGTCAACAGATTGCAAGTAGAAATAATAAAATAGAGCTAATGAAATTTGTTTTAATTTTAGGGAATTATATTTATGGAGTGTTAACTACCTGTAATGCTGGCTTATAAAGGCACGTGCTCAAATTTTAATAATTTAAATTTTTATTAGGGGAGTGATTGGTGACGATTGGTGTAAAATTACTAAAATGAAGAAAAGAACCCTTTGAGCTGATTTCTCTCATGTCAAACCCAGTTTTTTTAAAAGGTAAAATGGATGGCCTGTTTTTAGTTTCACAGGAGGAGTTTTTTGTTTGTTTTTTGTTGTTGTTGTTTTTGTTTTTTACAGATGACTGAAAGTTTCATGTTTCATTTTAGACCCTCACTCGGCCCAAAAGAAGTAATGTTTGTTAATATAAGTTAATTTGACTATATCTTTACTTAGACAGATTTAATGGAGGAACGTTAATCTAAAGGCAGAGACAAAGAGCACTGTCATTACAACATAGAAACACTGATTTACTCCTAACAGCTCAGCTTGGAGAGAAGTCAACCTTTACTCGAAATCTCAGCGTTAGTGAAGTTGAAGTTCTATTTTGTTGTCTAGCTCTGTAGAGGAATTAGTATGTAAAATAAAGCCACATGATTCATCTTTAGAATACACTATATAAATCTAGGAAAATTCCACAAATGCCCGCCTTTGATAAGAATAGTACACCAGAGATTCTTAGTGTGTGGAAAGTTTCCTGTTACTGATAGTTCAAGCAATAATAAAGTAATGAAATCCTATGTTAGTTTCCGAGTCACTGTTTCTTACAATGCATAATGTTTTAAATACCAGCAATTTGACAGTTAAATTGAGTTAAAATTAGAAATCTTTCTGTAGCTAGGAGAGTGTATAAGAAATAAAATAGTATTGACTTGTTGCCTTTTATTAGTGTACCCCTAATGTTCACTCGATATTTGTAGATCCTCCAACTTAATTTCATTTCGTGTTGTTAGGTTAGTGGATGCCCCTGTATCAGCACTTATCTTCTAATTGTAATAAAGAGCATATGCTCTTTTTTTTTTTTTTTTTTGAGACGGAGTTTCCCTCTTGTTACCCAGGCTGGAGTGCAATGGCGTGATCTCGGCTCACCGCAACCTCCGCCCCCCGGGTTCAGGCAATTCTCCTGCCCCAGCCTCCTGAGTCGCTGGGATTACAGGCACGCGCCACCATGCCCAGCTAATTTTTTGTATTTTTAGTAGAGACGGGGTTTCACTATGTTGACCAGGATGGTCTCGATCTCTTGACCTCGTGATCCACCCGCCTCGGCCTCCCAAAGTGCTGGGATTACAGGCGTGAGCCACTGCGCCCGGCAAGCATATGCTCTTTAAAGAGTAACTTTAATAAATCAGTAGTGGATGTTTATGGCTAACAAATGACCTTTCCCACCTCCTCAAATTTGCATTTGTCATTAGTCCTTCCACTAGCCTTGGACAGCTGAATATAGATGGTCTCCCATTTGACCCTCTGTCCATGGACTCTGATGCTGGCACCTCTGGATTTCTTGGAATATGTCACTGATCTGATCATTGGTGACTCTGCTGCATGACAGTCCACGGTTTTTATTCTTAAGGCCCTAGATCTCCCTGTGGGTCTGGAAATCTTGGATAGTTCCAGAGAATAAATGTGTTTTGGCACATAGCCTTGAAAAATACTGTTTTGAAAGGCTCAATAAAATTCGAGTTATTACATGATAGAGTCGTTATGCAACGTTTTAGTAACTACACCTTAAAAATAATGACATATTACTTATGGTAGGAACCTTATTATTAAATAAAGTCTTAATCAGAGGCAATCGTAAAGAAATTTTACTATTTGTTGTTCAAAAAATGAAAATGAGAGGTGGCCTTAGCTTTTGCCCTGTGCAGTCACCTGTATGGTTTCCTGTCTAGGATAAATGGATCAGGCTCTTAAGTCAGTCACAAGTCTTTGTGAACTCCAGTTCTGACACTAACTTTGTAAACTTAACTAGTTACTTAACCACATTGTAATTTTTTTTCTTTTTAGTACAATGTTCATAACACGTAAAGTATTTCTCCTTCTCTTCCTCCTCCTCCACTTCTCTTCCTCCTCTTCCCTTCCCCTCCCCCAACTTTCTTTCCTTTTCTTTTCCCCTCTCTCTCTTTCCCTCTCTATCTCTTTTCTTTTCTTTTCTTCTTTTTGGAGATAGGGCCTCACCATGTTGCCCAGACTGGCCTCAAAATCCTGTGAACAAGCAAGGCTTTCCACTCATTCTCCCCAGTAGCTGAGACTATGGGTATGTGTCATCCAGCTGGGCTTACATGGTAAGTTCTAAGCATTATTTTCAATAATGAACATTAAAAACCAAGACATTAAGCATTCAGTAAATATTAGTTAATACTTCTTCCACAAATTCTTCATTTGATTTCTTCCCCAGAAAGATTTTCCCAGCCTATTCTTCTGTTTTTCTGTCTTCCTCAAAATCTCCTGAGCTAGGTACTTCCCATCTCCATGTTTGGTATGTTTGAAAGCTCAGTACTTAGACTTTCTTTCTACTTTGCTTATACCTATACCTTTGATTATTTCATCAAATCTCCTATCTTTGAGTGGTGGTAAATCACAAAGCCTCTAAGTTTCTATCTTTATCCCATAAATTTCCCCTATACTGCAGACACATACATATATTACCTACATACTTGAGATCTTCACATGGATATCTATGAGGCCTCTAAAATATGTCCCAAATCAAACTCCTGATTTTTGTGCATTAGCCCCCCACAGTTTGCTTTTTCTATTATAATTAATCTCAGCACTATTAAGTCTATTCTTTTCGTTGCTAAGGGTTCATAAATTGGGGCCACCCTGACTCCTCCTTTTTAATTTTACATGTTCTAATATCTTGATAAATTCTACAGGCTCTTGTATTAATGATAAAATTGCTCATTATTGATTAACCTACCAAGGAGATTGACTATTGATTTCTTAGACCTATAGTTCTTAAAGTATGGTCAGGGGACTCTTGAGAGCCCCAAGACCATTTCTAGGAATTCATGATGTCAAACTATTTTCATAATGATACCAAGATATTAAAAATCTTAATGTTTCCTTGACTTTAGCATGATAACGACAGCAGTACTATCAAATCTTAGCATAGTGCCTCACACAGAGTATACATTAAAATGTAGACTACACAGCAAGTTAGGTAGCCTGATTTACAAAGTCAGGCTCTTTATTATAATCCTATAGTCTATCAAAAATAAAATATAGTAATTTATTTGAAAATCTGCTTAATGTGGAACGTTTGATGATTTTCTGTCTTTTCTTCTGATAATACAATTTAAACTCTTTTGCATAAAAATTGCACCCTGATTTCTTAGGACAGTGTGTATAATGGAATTTTTGGATGAATGGGTGTTCATAATTTTAATTTTCTGGATATATATATATATGTATGTATGTATGTATGTATGTATGTATATAGGCAAATTGTAAGGCAAGAGGGTTAAATAAAATCATAGGCCAATAGCTGCATATGACAGCAACTAATTTACCATTTTCTCTTTAGGATTGTTATCATGTTTAAGTGTTTAATATTTTGATAGTTTAAAAGATTATATTATTTGAATTTATAACTTTTTACCCACAATTATGGTTGAAGGTTTTTTGTTTCTGTTTGTTAGTTTTTGTTTCTTTTTGTCAGTTTTTGAATTTTATTTGTCTTTTATATGTCATGTTGTCCTTAACAGAATTTTAGTTTATCTCCAGTGATGTCAGAATTTGTATGAGCTTTTTCATTTCTTTCTCTTCATTTTCATTTTTTTCTTTTAAGTTAAGCAAAAATAATTTTGATATTTTATTTTTAGATGAAAAATGTATTATAAATGGTTAGATTAGAAAATAGAACAATTTACTAATAGCCTCTTATATTTAAATAATTCTATGCTGCCCTGTTTTAAATTAGCAAGCTGAATTTTTAACATTTTTCTACCTCTAGATATTCTTAGATGTAGGGAAATGTGGCCATTAGTTTTTCCTGGCTTACAGCCTCACATGGGGGTAAAATTATTTGGGAACCACAACAATTACTAAAACCCAGCAGAACTGAAGAACTTAAAAAAGACAACATTAAACTTGAGTTTTAAATGATAAGGAGGAGTTTGTTGAGCTGAGAAAGAAATGAAGCGCCATATTAAAGGCAGAAAGAAAAGTTTAGGTAAAGAAGCAGAAACATAAAAGACTAGAGGGTATTTGGGGCACCCAAGCAGTTTGGTGGGATGAGAAAGGAAGATGGGAGATGAGCCTGTGAAGCTAGTGGCAGCTGATTTGAGGAAGCCTGCATTCCAGACTAGAGAGTTTGTGCTTTATTTGTAGTTGGGGATTTGCTAAAGATTTTCTGCAAATAGACACACTATGATCAAACTTGTAGTGTGAAGGCATTCATACAATTTCAACAGCCTACTAGATTATTTTACTTGTTAAATCCTTTTTCCCATTTATTTCTGTCTTCTCATTTTCATATCTGACAACAATGTGGTTGGTATTGGCATCTGTGTGAATGTAAACGGTGCCTAGGTAGCCTCCAGCCATGTCAGGATCATGACCTTTCTCATTTCTTCCTCTTCTTTGTTTTCATTTTGTTCTTTTAATACAAGCAAAAGTAATTTTTTGACCTTTGATTTTAATATGATAATGCTTTAAAAACATTTAGAGGTGCAAGTAGTACAGTTTCCTCAACTCTACTAACTCAGATTTCATTACTATAAAGAGGCAAAGAAAAGGCCAGGCGCGGTGGCTCACGCCTGTAATCCCAGCACTTTGAGAGGCCGAGGCGGGTGGATCACGAGGTCAAGAGCTCGAGACCATCCTGGTCAACATGGTGAAACCCCGTCTCTACTAAAAATACAAAAAAATCAGCTGGGCATGGTGGCACGTGCCTGTAATCCCAGCTACTCAGGAGGCTGAGGCAGGAGAATTGCCTGAACCCAGGAGGCGGAGGCTGCGGTGAGCCGAGATAGCGCCATTGCACTCCAGCCTGGGTAACAAGAGCGAAACTCCGTCTCAAAAAAAAAAAGAGGCAAAGAAAATAATAAATATGTGTGTGAAGAATAGGAAGAAAGCTAAATATATTAATATTGTTATCAAAAAATTTTCTGCAGACTTTTAAAGCTTCTGTTTGTTGAATAATAAAGATGTTAAAAATATTTTCTAATATTTTATACTGACATCGGGCCATTCAATTAAAAATTAATATACTTTTTAGTAAAATGAAAATAGAAGATATCAGAAACAGACGCCCTGTTTCTCTAAGAGAATCTTTATTTCTGGAGGATCTCATCACTTAAAATATAGATCCTATGATTATCATGTACCAAGGAAGAAACTAAATGAATTAACTCCAATATTGTGCCCCTTCTGTTGATAAATTCTGTGGAATGTTTATCTATTGAGTAGAAGAATAATAGAGTAGTAGCATTATAATGTTCTTGTAGCTTATCACTAGGCTAATAAAAACTATTCCTTTGGGCTGAAGTCTGAATCTTTGTAGGAGGTTGGGAGACACTTAGTGATGGTAAATTAACAGTGTTTTGCTTGTGCTGATTATGTATATCATTAATATGGCAGTATTTTAATTTAACTGTTTTTCACCTAAGCTGAGTAATACATGACTGCCTCAGGTAATGATACTTAAAATTTCAATCAGTATTAAGGTTATTCCAGGGCAGTACCTGAAAGAGACTAGTATGTTTAAAGTATTTCTTGTTGGCAAATACTTTAAAAGATCATAGATTTATTTTGAATCTATGTATGTTAGATAGTAAATTGTTTATAGACTATAAACTAATCAAACACAAGGGCTATTTTGATTTTTACCTTGCTTAACATTAACTGTTTTATTTCGTCTAAATGGATTATAATGTTCCAAACTTGTTTAAGTCGTAATACAAAAATGATATTATTCATGATATTATAGATTACTAGAAAATTATGTTTTCATGGCCGGGCGCAGTGGCTCAAGCCTGTAATCCCAGCACTTTGGGAGGCCGAGGTGGGTGGATCACAAGGTCAAGAGATCAAGACCATCCTGGTCAACATGGTGA
>NW_016107469.1:2368597-2395206 GCF_001604975.1 Cebus imitator
AAAAAAAAAAAAAAAAAAAATTGATTATCTACGAATCAATTTTGGTTTCTTTTCTGTACAATGAGGATAGTAAAACAAAATTTTCTGGCTTGGGAAAGGTTCCAGATAATGCATGTAATGTGGTGACCATAGTCATTTCATGTTGTTTGGTTGGTACTGTTAGACACACCACAACACTGAGGTAAGCAACCTCTTCCTTTGTATCTCATCATGTTAGTTCCAATGGACTAATATGATTCAAACCTGAAAAATTATGATAATATTGACACTTGGGTACATAATTACTAGAAATAAAATTGTATTAATAATATTAGTATACATTAAATGATCCTTGAGAATGGAATAGCCAGAGATGATTTAATGCTTATTCCTTTTGGCTATGATCTGAGTTTTTAATCAACAATAGATAAAAATATGGACTTTGAGATAACAGAGGCTTGGTTTAAAGTGCTGGATTTGCCACTTAGTAGCTGTGTGAATATTTTATCTACACCTCCACAGCTCTGCAAAATGCGATAATAATAATATTTTTCCCATAAAATTATTGTGAAATTAAA
This sequence comes from Cebus imitator, assembly GCF_001604975.1. Classification (NCBI taxonomy): domain Eukaryota; kingdom Metazoa; phylum Chordata; class Mammalia; order Primates; family Cebidae; genus Cebus; species Cebus imitator. Next base: position 2,369,155 of record NW_016107469.1, read on the forward strand.
GAAATGGCACATTGAAAAAGCTTTTGCTATACTAGATACGGAAAAGTTAATCCATTTTATTTTATGTTATTATGAAGGTAGTGGCATTTTTTCTTTTTCTTAAGAAACTAAACTTGATCTTTGTACAATTTTAGGAGTATAAAAGTTATGGTTAATGATACAGATAGCAATGCTTTTGGAGCAAGATATATAAATTGAAAGATTCATTGCTGTCAATAGGGTAAAACAATCAATGGAATAATTTTATTTTAAGGGTCATCATATTTTTACTAAGATCCTTTCAAAGACTAATTCGTTTATTATTTATTAGTTTCACTTTTCTTCTTATGCTGCCCAATATTGGCTAATTTCTATATAAGAGAACAGGATTACAGGACTGTAAATAACATTGTTAAAGTGATTTACGAAAAAAGAATTTGATTAGTACTATAATAGGGCAATAATGAAAATAGACAAATTTAGAAAAAGTAAAGGAAATGCTAAGTCATGCATTTGGACAACATACTTGTGAAACTTTTACTGACATAATTATAAAGTCTAATCTAAAAAATGTAGATACATACATACACATAGATTTATTGAGGGAAACAAGATATTTCATGGTAGATCAGCATCCTTGACATTAATCAAAACTGATGATGTTATCAAAGAATTTATAGATTCCTATGATATCTTCTATCATTATCTATCTACTTATTGTCAGAGAACCTGATTGCCCTTTGATTCTGAAACATTATAAAAATTATATTCTTATTTGACACAATGCAGATAGTGAAATAATTAATTGATCTTGATAAGCATATTGGGAAATGAGAAACAGCAGTTTTTATACTATTTGCGATTTTTAAAAACTGGCATGCTATTATTCATTTTTTTAAAAAGCCTTAGTGGTAAACACATGCATTTCTAATTTTATTTCTATATCATTTTGTTTGTTGTTGTTATAATAGAATTTTTGAAAGAATATATCTTAGAATATTTTTAATAACTGAAAAACATTCTTTTAACTCATCTGCAAAAGGTTATACTTCTAATGTATCTCTATCCTGATCCTTATTGATTAGTCAGAAATCAGTTTATTCTGAGTCTCATTCTGCTCTGTTCGAAGGCTTTTCCAAGTTGTCCCTTTAGAGATTTTGCTTCTATATCTCCTAATTCTGTCTTAAAGACATTTACTAAAAGAAGGACAGGGCAAACTGGAGTAACTTCTGCTTTAGTACTTACCTCCAGATACTATCCATTATGGAAGAATCTATCCCTAAAGTCTTCAATAGACTAATCTTTTCTTTGCTTGCTGGACTGAATTAGAGTGCAATCTGGGTTCACAGGAATGATTTTGGGGATCGCCTCCAAAACATCTTCTTTCACAGTACAGATGTTCTAAACCTTTTACTTTTGTTCTATGCAACTTGAAGTATTTTATGTGACTCTCAAGATATTTTCTATTTGTTATTATCATTATTTTTCTTTTCCTGAGCTTATAACCTATGAAGCAATTGATATAGACCAGCAGTACTGGATTATATCTTCCTAGGAATGTTTTATTCTTTTATTTTATTGTTTTAGAGACAGGATCTTTCTTTGTCACCTAGGCTGGGTGGAATATAGTGGCATGATCATAGCTCACTGCAGCCTTGAGCTCCTGGGCTCAAGTAATCAAACCTGCCTCAGCCTCCCGAGTAGCTGGGACTGCAGTAGCATGCCACTATGCCTGGCTATTTTTTTTACTTTTTGTAGAGACAGTGTCTTAATTTGTTGCCCAGGCTGGTCTTGAACTCCTGGGCTCAAGGAATCCTCCTGTCTCAGCCTCTGAAAATACTAGGGTTACAGGTATGAGCCACTGCTTACTGCCCTTAGGAATATTTTTAATTTCTCTGTAAATATATTTCTATTCTGTCTGTCTACCTAAATAAAAGAGAGAGACTGTCTAAAAGCCAATGATACTTTTTCAGGAATGGACACTAACATGGGAAGCATATGCCACAGTAAACTATGTGTGTATTCAGGGAGGTAAAAAAAGTCAATGGCTTTTAAAGGAAAAACTAGGAGGATTACATAATTGTTTTGGGATAATTATCCTTGGCTATAAGACTCAATAACAAACATGGCTCCAGTCAAAGGTTGGACAGGCGGTTGGTGGGCAAATGTTCTTGTAGAATTATTTTTTTGTGTGAGGGTGGGGTAGGTGTTGTGCAGGTTGTGGGTTTTTCTTTTTTGTGTGTGATAGCTCTTTTTATTAGCTATTTGTGCATGAGAACCCTTCCTTCATGACTTTCCCCAGCCCAGTTTATCAAGGTTTTTAACACAAGTGACTCATTTTTATTTTGAGTTTAAATATTTTAAATTTCTCTGTGAATATCCTTCTATTCTTTCTGAGCTTCAAAACGTCTTAAATATTCACTTTTAGCTTATAACAAGACAAGGGCTTAAAATTTAAGTTTCTTAAAAGAAGGCACTTGCCCTATTCTCAGAGCTTTAACTTTAAGAGGCAATTTAGCTTTGAGGGTTTTCTTCTGACTAGAAACAAAAATGAGAGTAGGGTCGGAAAAGATAACAGTGCAAGGTAATGAATGCACAACGGATGAGGAAGACAAACAGTGGCATAAAGGACATTAGTTAGATTTAAGTGGTGTTTTGGGAGGATCTGAAGGAGATAGTTTAACATTTTTCAACTTAGCCAAGGAATCCTTTAAGAAGATAATTTTAGAATCACAGTTTCTTTTGGTGGCCTTGTCAACCAAGAAAATCTAGACAGCTGAATACTTGGAATTTTCCTCTCTGCTCTTGTTCTAAGTAACTTTTCACACGAACAATTTTATTCATATCAAAAAATTCCCCAAAGTTGCTTATATTGTCTTTTTTAGCTCAGCTTGCCATAACAAAATGCATAGACTAAGTGGCTTAAGCAATAAATATTTATTTTCACACAATTCTGAAGACTAGAATTTTAAGATCAAAGTGCCAGCATGGTCCATTCCTGCTAAAGGCTGTCTTCCCGGCTTGTAGATGACCACCATTTTTGCTGTGTCTTCATATGGTGGGGGAAAGAAAGAACAATCTCTCTGGTGTCTGTTTTTTAAGGGCACTTATAATTCCATCATGAGAGCCCCACCTTTGTGACTTTGTCTACACCTAATTATCTTCCAAGGGCCCTGTATCTAAATACCATTACATTGAGGGTTTAACACTTCAACATAAGAATTTGGGAGTGGTGACACGATTCAATCTATAACAATGATGTGTGTTGCTACTATGCCTTTTAAAATGATAGCACTTGAATTAGACCTATAGAGTGAATGTATTGCATGTAAGACACAAACCTGGGAGGGAGTGCCTCGCATCTGTGCTCCGAACGTAATAGTTGGGTGTATCTAATAGAAGACACAAGAAATAATCTCTGATGAATAAATGATTATAGATGAGATATATCTAGAATGAAACTGTTCTGAACAACGCAAGACAAGCTGAGAAAAGTCCTCATAAATTTTGCCCCTGCTTCTTAGTCCTTAGGAGTATTTACATCAGTGATTGTCAGCCTTCATCTATATTTATATTTGATTCAAATATCACTTCCAGCACTATCGTTTTTATTTCTTTTCTCTACTTTCATTTTTATTGGCAAATTTTTTCCTTACATTGTCTATTTTTATAAAGTGTCATATAAGTTTATCATGGAGAGACAAGGAATCAATGCAACTGCACACTATGATTTATGTGCTTGAACTAAATAATGCCTAGTTATCAATAATCGGCAGAATTTGAAAGAAGTGATGTGTGCGTGTCACTGATCTTAATGTACCTCTTTTATTTACATAGTGATTTGTGTACTGAAGCTCTAGTAAAGATGCTTGTACTTTATACAATTCCTCACAGTTGATATACCATGTGAACTGAAATTTGAACCCTGTTGTTGGCAGGTGACTGGTGTTATTTAACTAAACCATGTAACTGAAAATTTTGCATATTAGAACCATGTAAAATGAGGACTGAATATACATTACATATATTCAATTGCATTCATTATCAGGAATATATAAATTGAAGCTACAATGCCATACCACTATACAGTTAAAGCAATGGCTTTGGTAGGCAGAATTCTAAGATGACACATGAATCCAGCCCTTCATTCTCTTTACTGGGAAGATGATAGGGCATCACTACTATGATTATTATTTGGCAAAAGGGATTTTGCAGATCTAATTAAGGCTACTAAAAAGTTGACTTTAGGGCCGGGCGGGGTGGCTCAAGCCTGTAATCCCAGCACTTTGGGAGGCCGAGGCGGGTGGATCACGAGGTCAAGAGATCGAGACCATCCTGGTCAATATGGTGAAACCCCATCTCTACTAAAACTACAAAAAATTAGCTGGGCATGGTGGCGCGTGCCTGTAGTCCCAGCTACTCAGGAGGCTGAGGCAGGAGAATTGCTTGAACCCAGGAGGCGGAGGTTGCGGTGAGCCGAGATCGCGCCATTGCACTCCAGCCTGGGTAACAAAAGCGAAACTCCGTCTCCAAAAAAAAAAAAAAAAAGTTGACTTTAAGTTGATCAAGAAGGAGATAATCTGGGTAGGCCTAGCTTAATCACATGGGCCATTTAAAAGCAGAGAGAGAATTGTTTATCCCTACTACTGTAGCAGCAGAAGAAATGAGAGATATTTAATGCATGTAAGGGCTTCAATGTGAAGGATGTTCCCCATTGTGCAGATGGATGGGCCATAGGCCATGAACCTGTGAGTAGCCCTAGAAGCTCAGAGTGGTCCCTAGACACAACAGCTAGCAAGGTAAAAGGAGACTTGAATCCTGCTACTGGAAGAAAGTAAATTCTGTTAACGTGAGTAAGTCTGGAAGTGGATTCTTCCCACAGAGACACTAGATAAGAGCCCTGCCTGGCTGACGCCTTGATTTTGGCTTTGTAAGACCCTAATCAGGGAATCCATTTGAGTCCATCTGAACTTCTGATATACAGTACTATGAAATGATAAATGGATGTTGTTATAAGCTGCTAAGTTTGTGTTAATTTGTTAGCTGCAACAGAAAATTAATACAATATTAAAATTTTAATTAAAAAACTGACAAAACCAAGTGTCGATGTGAATGTGGAACAACTGAAACTCTTTCTCCATTGTTGGTAATGCAAATTAATACAGATAGTTCTGAATCATATTTGGCAGTAGCTATTAAAGCAGAGCATAAAACATGGCTGTATCCAAGAAATGACTACAGCTTCTTATTTTTCCAATATAAATATTTTTGAGCACTCTTTTCAAAAAGCACAAGAATGTTCATAGATAATTAAATAGCTGCAAACTGAAAATAACCCATGTTCATTGTTAATGAAATGTATAAATAGTGGTATATTCATCCAGTGGAAAGCCACACAGCTATGAGAATGAACCAGCTACTGCTAGACATAGATGAATATTATAAGCACACATTACATTTAATAAATCACACATAAAAGAATATGCTAGGCCAGGTGTGGTGGCTGAACCCTGCAATCCCAGCACTTTGGGAGGCTGAAGTGGGTGGATCACGAGGCCAAGAGATCAAGACCATCCTGGCCAACATGGTGAAACTCCATCTCCACTAAAAATACAAAAATTAGCTGGGCATGTTGGTGCTCACCTGTAGTCCCAATTACTTGGGAGGCTGAGGCAGGATAATCGCTTGAACCAGGGAGGTGGAGGTTGCCATGAGACGAGATTGCGCCATGGCACTCCAGCCTGGGCACCAGAGCGAGACTCTGTCTCAGAAAAAAGAAAAAGAAAAAGAATATGCTCACAGAAGAATATGATCCCATTTGCATAAAGGTCAGAAATAGGCAAAACTTATTTATGGTTATGTAAGTGATGATAATGGTTAAGTTCAGAGGCTACAGTAGTGTTTGGGAAGGGGTACCACAGGAGGATTCAGGGTGCTGGTGATGCACTGTTTATTGATCTTGAAGCTGACTTAGGTGTGGTCATGTTGCAAAGATCCACTTAACTGTATATGTATAATGTGCACTTTTCATTATTTGATGAAAAAATTTTTTAGAAAAGGACTATAAACTGTTGGCAATACATTTTCCACCCTGGGCTTTAAACAAGAAAAATTTCCCAAGGTTATATAGCTAGGGAGTAAAAAGACTTAGAGCAAAAAATATTTAAGGATAATTTAATAATTAATGTTTCAGTAGAATTAGACCTTTTTTTAGACTAAATATAGAAAGGGAAAAAAGGATAAGTGAGAATAGTTCATAAATAATTTTGACATTTACAATTCTTTGTTTTTTTGAACAGTTTGCTGGGAGGATTCGTACCACTCTGTCACTTCATGAACTGCTGAGGTTCTTACTCCTGTGGAACCAACAATAGAAATGAAGAGAACAGAAGAACCCAAATTCCCTGAGCCCTCCAAACAGTGAGTTCATTTAATTTTTCAAGGCCTTGTAAAATCAATTAGATAACGAATCAGAAAATGGGATTTATAATAAATGAGTTAATATTAGTGTAAAGAAATAAGAAATTTTGTACATTAAAAAATGTATTTGATGTTGTCTCAATGAATAATTTCTGTGTCTCCTAACTTCATGTGTTTGAACTATGTGTCTTTTGTTGCCTTATCTTAAGGACATGGGCAAGTAGGCTGATTTACTTTATTTCCCTACTTTGTGATTGTGAATATACTCTTCTTGGATTGCTTACTATACAGCTGTAGTCTTTAATGCTATAAAACAAAATCAGTTTTTAATATAAAGTTTTTAGTTTAAAGTTGGTTTGCATTTTTGTAAAGAATGTAAGTTATTATTTAAAATATTTTTATTAAATTATAACAAATTTTAACTTTATGCTATTTAGTGTTTCCATACTTTTCCATTTAAACAGTTCAATTTTTAATTTAAATTTGATCTTCTGTTACATAAATGATAAACTTGTACCCTTATAATGACCAAAAAGACTTAAATTCATGATGATAAATGTAAGATTATATGGATGTAAAATATTAAATAAATGGGGATTATTTCTACTTATACATTAAATACATGAAAAGGAAAAACCTTCTGAGTACTTTTCAGCAAGAAATAGTATCATGCCTCCTTTAAGGTTTGAGCTTAGCGATTAGGTGATATAAGGTGCTGCCAAGGATTTTAGGCTGACCACCACAGGAGTGAGGAGGAAGGTATCTTGATATACCTACTACTTTTCTCTGTTGGTTTGCACTGTGTTATAGTTATTTGCTTTTTTTATGTCTTCCTACTGGTAATAAGCCTTTAAAGCAAAACTGTGTTTGATACTGTTTGCGAATAGAGCAATGTATATACAGTATTTAATTGCATGAAGATAGTCAGTATTAATATTCTCATTATTGAGGGAAGAAATACTGACCAATTTAGAAAATGACGATAGTAATTCAATTTTAATATAATCTAAAAGTGAGACAATTTAACTGTTCTTCATATAGTCTTAATTTTTCAGTTCCAAAAACCATTTTTGTCTAATGGAAAATTGCATCATATGTTTGCCAATTGAATTATATTAGAAAGATCAAATGTGTTTTCCTGCAAAATACACACACACTCTCTCTCTCTGTCTCTCTCTGTCACTCACACACACACACACACTTTTCCTTATCTCTTAATTAACGTGATATCATCACCCTGATTGTTAGTATTATGTGAAATGATACTGAGAAAGGACCTGAAATCTAATAATCCATAAAGTTCTAGTTTTGCTGCTCCTTCCACAGCTTTAGCTATCAATATTATGGGTGACTTACGGTTATGTATTATTTTCAGGAAGGCTCTTCTGAATGCAAATCTAATATTGAAAGTTGTTGATCAGTTGTGTTTAACTAGGCATTCTACCAAAGTGTCATGCAGGTTGAATATCCCTTATCCTAAATGCTTGGGACTAGGAGTGTTTCAGATTTCCAATTTTTTTCAATTTTGCAATATTTGTATTATATTGGTTAAGCATCCCAAATCCAAAAATCTGAAATTTGAAATGAAACAACGAGCATTTCCTTTGATCATCAAGTTAAGACTCAAAAAGTTTCAGATATTGGAACTTTTGGATTTTGGATTTTCAGGTTTGCAATGTTCCATCTGTAGGAAATATGTCTGAAACCAAATTAATAATCTCCTCTAAATGCTCCTTAAATTCTCAAGTTGTTCCATATTTAATTAAAGCTACCATCATTTTTCTTTTCTTTTCATTTTTAAACACTTTTATTTTCCCTCATTTTCTCCTTCTTCTTGAAACAAGGTCTCATTCTGTCACAAACATTTAAGTATGATGGCATGATCATAGTTTATTACAGCCTCAAACTCCTAGGCTTTTTAAAAAAAATTTATTTAATTTTTAAAATTTATTTTATTGCATTTTAGGTTTTGGGGTACATGTGAAGAACATGCAAGATTGTTGCATAGGTACACACGTGGCAGTGTGATTTGCTGCCTTCCTCCCCATCACCTATATCTGGCATTTCTCCCCATGCTATCTCTCCCCAACTCCCCACCCCCCACCGACCCTCCCCTGTTTCTCCCCAACAGACCCAAGTGTGTAGTGCTTCCCTCCCTGTGTCCATGTGTTCCCATTGTTCAACACCGGCCTATGAGTGAGAACATGAGGTGTTTGATCTTCTGCTTTTGTGTCAGTTTGCTGAGAATGATGATTTCCAGGTTCATCCATGTCCCTACAAAGGACACAAACTCATCATTTTTGATGGCTGCATAATATTCCATGGTGTATATGTGCCACATTTTTCCTGTCCAGTCTATCATCGATGGGCATTTGGGTTGGTTCCAGGTCCTTGCTATTGTAAACAGTGCTGCAATGAACATTCGTGTACACGTGTATTTTTCTTTTCTTAAAATCTTGTACGTTTTCTTACTCACATCTCATATTCAATCAGTTATCAATTACTTGATTAATGTCTCCATTATATTTTCTTCTTATTTCAGCTGACCTAGAAGGTATATATATCCCATATTTTAAATTTCTCCTAAAATATCCCTTTAGGTGTGATCTTAATGATGCCACCTATCAAATGAAAATTGTTTATGTCCTATACCTCACACTATTATTTTGAGAATTAAATGGTAGGTGTGAATATATGGCAAGAACACAGAATAAATGCAAAGGCAGTGATTAACTCAAAGCCCTTGTTTGCCAGTGAGAGAAGCCAAATGCTAACTTGTTTCAGAAGAAGGAATCAAGAGTGGCAGTGGTTATTGGTTCATGTAATTTAAAAAGTACATCGGTAGCAATTTGTTCAAGTACACTTTTGGTTCTCAAATGATATTATCAAAGGTAACTCTCTCTATTTACATCTTTTTGCTTGGCTTTTCTGTCTGGGGTTTTTATATTCTTGGAGGTTCCTCTAGTGGCGATATTGTGCCTTTAGCAGCAACTGGGATTGACTTTCATTTTCTTCACAAATCCAGTGGAAGGAGATAATTTATCATTCTCTTTAATCAAAACAAAAAACTCCACATTTGAGTGTCATTGGATTGGCTTTGACTAGCTTAGCTTGTTTGAGACAGTAATTCTGATGCAATTGCTATATCCAAAAGCATTTGATTGTGATTAATTAGATGATTTGTTGATGTTGTATGACAAGCCCTGGAACACAGAATGAAATGGAGATGGAAAGGTGATTCCACAATTAACATATTGGTGATAGTGATAAAAGAAGGCAGAGATAGATGAGGTGTCAAAATAATGAATGTTCAATATAGGTAATAATATTATCATTAATTTTAAAAGTCAGAATCTTTATTATATTGAAATCATAAACACTGAAAACTAAAATATAATGTATGCATCATTATTTCTTATTTTAAATGATTTTTTATCTACCAAATTTTATTTTTTGTTGTTTGATCTGGCTGTGCTGTTCTACCCCAGCAAGTCAAGTTGAATGCGCCACACTCTGGTGCATTCAACTTGAATTATGAGTCCTTTATTGAATTATGAGTCCTTTATTAAGCTGGTGACTGAGAGGTGGCTAACACCCAAAATTCTCTTGGCACCTAAGAAAAACTTAGGTGGCCTTTTATACCCTAGTTTTGAAGGGAAGGGGGAACCTAGCTGAATAAATTTTTTCACAAAAGCAGAGTAAGAAAAAGTTAAAGACAAACTCGTACATGAGAAATAAAACAATGCCAGGTTGGAGGGGTAAAGCTGTCATGAAAGACTTACCACTTATAGACAATGGGGACTCTGGGGGCTCGACAGCACCTGCATTCCCAGGCTCTGCTGGTACCACTTAACTCAGCCTTTTATCAACAAATGCATTCCTGGAGGTGCCCAGTATCAGCCTGCCCCAGCTACATACTATAGTTACAGACTTAATGGTGGGAAAATTACTAAAATGAAGAAGCTAAGATGGAGTCTGTCTGGTTCAAGAAGCTAACATAAAGCCTGAACAGCCTTTAGTCTGAAAAAGAATTAGTTTTAGCTGGCAAAAAGCAGGTTATTACATTCTCCACTTGTGTTTTGGGGGATTCAAATTATTGATTCCTCAGTTATAGTGAGGGGGTTATATTGTGTTCTAAGATACATAAGTTTGACGGAAGCTATGCACCATTTTACAAAATTAATAAACCAATTTAATAGACAGGGCCCAAAAGTTAACCCCAACAAGAGGAGGAGAAGAGGTCCTGCTAATCCAGTTATTAAAGTAGTTAGCCAGGAGTTCCACATGATCTAAAAAGGGCAGAAAAACTCATAACTATCCTGGCAGGTGGTGTCAGGGTGGTCTCCAGGACAAAGATAGAAATTTACTTGTTGGAGTCCCTTTTCTGCACCTCTCGAGCTGCTGCATCCACTTTCACTTCCGGTGTGTCCAAACCCTGCAGCAAGGTCAACGAGTCCCGCTCCTGCCCACAGGGGCAAACTTCGCTGGTCTTTGAGGGAACGGCTGGGCTTTGGGAACAAAACACATAAATTGATTGAAAAAGAAACTTCATTGGAGATACTTTCTTTCCAGATGGTGTTCGCAAGTACTTGGACTGTTGCAAAAGAAGTAAGCAGAAAGAAGTAGGAGGGGGCAGAGGGCTGAATGACTGGAAACAGACAAGAAAAGTAGGCAAAAAGAACTAGTCTGATGCCTCCACCTGATTTAGGTGCAATTTTAAGGGGCCTGACTGGGGCTTGGGGACCCATGTTTCTTGCTGTGTCCTCTTGGCCTTCTTGATGTGGGAGTGATGAATCCAAGCAGGAATACTGTCCACCTTTAGGGCCATGGATGTAGTAAGGATGACAGTGTGAGGTCCTTTCCAAGCAGGAATGAGACCTTCCTTCTGGAACTTTTTGACATATGCCAGTTCACCTGGACAGAAAGGGTGGCAGGGTCCTGTCAGATCAGGAGCTGGACTAGGATGTGCTTTCTGGACAAGTGGCTGGATAGTATCTTGAACCTGTTGGAGAGACTGCAAGTACTGTAACAAGTTAGCTTTGGATATCTCTGCTATCTGGGTGTCCCTTAGTTTAGGCAAAACAGATGGGGCCCTCCTATACATGATCTCAAAAGAAGAGAATCCTGCCTTGTAAGGGGTGCACCTGACCCTAAGAAGGGCTAACGAAAGGAATCTTATGCAATTTTCACCCGTCTCCAGGATTAATTTGGTAAGAGTACTTTTTAAGGTATGATTCATGTATTCTACCTGTCCAGAGCTCTGGGGTTGGTAGGCACAATGGAGTTGCACTGAATATTTAATGCCTTGCTGACTGACTGAGCTATGGATGGGGTGAAGGCTGGCCCATTATCAGACCCTATGGCAACAGGTAATCCATAGCGAGGGATAATTTCATCGAGTAAGAACTTTACTACCATAGTGGCACATTTCATTCTTAGTGGCAAAAGCCTCAGTCCATCTGGAAAAGGTGTCTACCAACCTCCTCTACCAGGACGTACTTATACCCTGCCTGGTGTGGCTTCACTTCAGTACAGTCAAATTCCCACATCTCTCCTGGGCTACATCCTAAGAGACGCTGGCCCAATCCAGGCTTCAGGCCTTGCCTGGGATTCACCTGTGCACAAGCCGTGCATCGGGAGGCCACTTGGCTAGTTAAGTCCTGGAGGTGTGGGATTTTAAAGTGGCATCTCAAAAGTTGGGCCAACTTTGTTTCTCCCAAGTGGGTGGAAGAGTGGAGGTGTCTGATTAGGGACTCTTTGAGGGCCCAGGGCAGGAAGATTCTGGAGCCTGGAAGGATCCACCATCCATCCTGATTTTTACTGACTGGCAGATCTGATGCCTGCTTTTCTTCTTCAGAAGAGCATGCTGAGTGGTTGGGTAAATCAGGTTGTGGAAAAGAGATGGCTGGAAGCAGAGTTAGTGGAGTAACAGGGAGAGCAGCAGCCTTATTTGTGGCACAGTCTGCCTTTTGATTTCCCCTAGCAACAGCAGTATTTTCCTTCTGATGTCCTTTGCAATGAATTACAGCCACCTGTAGAGGGAGCCAGACAACCTCGAGCGGGGCTAAATCTCTTCCTTGTTTTTGACAGTTTATCCTGCTGAGGTGAGTAGGCCCTGCTCTTGATAGATGGCCCCATGAACATGTACAGTAGCAAAAGTGTATCTTCTATCAGTGTTGATGTTAACACGTTTGTCCTTACCCCATCGGAGGGCTTGAATAAGGGCAATTAATTCAGCCTTCTGTGCATAGGTACCAGCTGGCAATGCCTAGGCCCACAGTACATCAGTCTCTGTGGTAATGGCCGCACCAGCTTTTTGTACTCCCTCCTCAAAGAAACTGCTACCCTCTGTAAACACGGTGGCATCCGCCTTTTCCCAAGGAGTGTCCTGGAGATCCGGTCTACCTGTCTCTGTAGTTTCTAGTAATTCCTGGTAGTCATGGATAGGGGTGGTGAAGTCTGGATCAGGGAGCAGAGTAGCTGGATTTAAACACCTTGTGGGGGAGAAAGTTAAGCGAGGCTGATCTAACAGCAAACTGATACTGCAGGATGCATGCGTTAGACATCCATTTGCCTGGAGCACCTCATAGCAGAGTTTCTATGGCATGTGGTGATGTAAGGGTTAACTTCTGGCCCAGAGTGAGCTTATCAGCCTCATGAACTAGGATTGCTGCTGCCACAACTGCTTGCAGATGATTTGGCCACCCAGAGGCCACAATGTCCAGTCTTTTAGACAAATATGCCACTGGGTGTTTCCATGGCCTCAAGGTTTGAGTGAGCACACCTTTAGCCACTCCCTGATTTTCATGGACAAACTAGTGAAATGGTTTTGAGAGGTTTGGAAGGGCTTAAGCAGGTGCCCCCGTCAGTGCCTTCTTTAAGTTTTAGAAGGCCTGCTCTTCTATATCAGTACAAACTAAAGGACCATTTCTTCCTCCAGTGGTGTAGAGAGGCTTGGCAATTTCTGCAAACCTGGGTATTCACAGGTGACAGTATCCCACAGCCCCTAATAATTCATGTACCTGTTTCTTGGTGGTGGGGGTGGAGATTTGTAAGATGGCCTTCTTTTGAGCAGTGGTGAGTACTCTTTTTCCTTGGTTTAGTTCATATCCCAAGTAAGAGACCCTGGAAAGACAAAGCTGGGCCTTTTTGGCTGAGACCCGATACCCAAGCTCCTGAAGAAGATAAAGCACATCCTTAGTATGTTGCAGACAGCTTTCAGCAGTTTCAGTAGCCAATAATAAATCATCCACGTATTGGAGTTGGGTACAGTTGGGATGGCTGGTGCAGAATGTCACCAGGTCCTTCTGAAGGGCTTCCCCAATAAGAGTTAGAGAATTTTTAAAACCCTGGGGCAACCGAGTCCAAGTTAATTGGGCTGTGTCTCCTGAACCAGGGTCTGTCCATTGAAAAGCAAAAATGGGTTGGCTCTTAGGAGCCAAAGGAATGGCAAAGAAAGCATCTATTAAGTCCAGAACAGTGTATATGGTATGTTCTGTTGGGAGCGACCTGAGCAGTGTACAGGGATTAGGGACAGTTGGATGGACTGTGACTGTCCATTTGTTAACTCCCTGAAAGTCCTGTACAGGCTGGTAATCATTTGTTCTGGGTTTCTGAACTGGCAGAAATGGAGTTTTCCAAGCAGACTGACAAGGTGTAAGTATATTGGCTCATAATAGCTGTTGAACGTGGGGGCTGATTCCCTCTCTAGCCTGCTGACTCATAGGAAATTGTTTGAGCCAAATAGGCAGAGAATCAGCCAGGAGTTCTACAACCACTGGTGGATAGTGTTTTGCCAGTCCTGGGGGGTTTCAGTCTGCCCAAACCTGGAGAAAAAGAGGTTGCAGATCCAGTAGAAGAGGGTTAATTTGGTTTTCTCTTGGGGGTGAAGATGAGACTAAAAGATATTCCTCTGACAGAGGAATGGTTATCAGGACCTGAGCAGGATGGGGCTCTGTGTCTCCTAACTTGAGATGAGTTTGTTGAACCAAGAAGGAGATGGATGTCTGCAGCTTGTGGAGCAGATCGTGCCCAGGAAGGGAGAAAGGGCACTCTGGAACTACTAGAAATGAATGGATTACTCTCTTTTGACCTAAGTTTACTTCATGTGAGTGGGTGACAGGATATTCCTGAATAGCTCCAGTAGGCCCCTGTACAGCCATTCCCTTGTTAGAAATACTGCCCAAGGGTGTCTATAATACATAATGTTCAGCCCCCATGTTGATTAAAAAGCATACATAGTGGCCCCTCACAGTAGCAGTAACCATGGGCTCCCAGGGGCCAAGTGAAAAGGAGCCCTGGTTCCATCAATGATCAGATTCCTCTGCTGTGAGGAGGGTGAGGATCCTATTTTATTCTGGTTTCTTTTCTGGCTTTAAAGGGCACTGGTTCTTCCAGTGTCCAGTCTGTGTATAGAAAACACACTGGTTCCTTCGTAGGGGAGCCTGCTTACCTTTCTGGCTTTTCTGGTGGGAGTCCGGGGTCCTCTGGCTGGTGCTCTGTGATGGGAGCCCCTGCCTTTTTGTTTCCTGGAGAGTAGCCACTACGATTTTTGCCTGTCTTTTCCCAGCCCTGTCGGCTGCCTATCAGCGGCTTGAGCTGTCTGCTTTTCTTTTTCAGCTTCTTGATTGTCAAAAACCTTCTGGGCTACTTCTAAAAGTTGAGTAATGTTCATTCTAGCAAAACCCTCCACTTTTTGTAACTTTCTCTGAATGTCAGGAGCTGCCTGGGCCACAAATGCCAAATTTATAGCATGGCTATTTTCAGGAGCCGCCGATCAAACAGGGTGTAAATTCAATAGGGCTCCTGGAGGTGCTCTAAGAATGCTCTGGGTGACTCTTCAGCCCTCTGAACAACTTCAGTGGTTTTAGACAAGTTCATAGGTTTCCTGACAGCTCCTTTAATACCTGCAAGGAGATACTGGTGGAAATCTTCCAAAGCCCTCCCTCTCCCTGAGGTGTTAGGGTCCCGCTCAGGTCAGGTAGAAGGAAAAACCTTCTCAAGGAGGTCCAGGGCGTCCTCCTAAAGCTTCCCTTCTGAACTAAGGAAATGGTTTCTGGCTTCCCTTCTAATTCTGTCCCTCTTCAGAGGTGAAAAGGGTAAGAAGGCGTTGCTGGCAGTCGTCCTAGCTGGGCCTATGAATCTGGAGCACAGATTCCATTAGCGCAGTTAGGACCTGGGGCTTCACAGAAAACAGAGGATTTTGAGCCCTCCAATTACACAGGTCAGAGGCGGAAAATGGAACATAAACTAAAACCGGAGCAGCAGAGTGCTCACTGCCTGATGGGGGTGGTGCCTCTCTTAAGGGCAAGAGTGGAGTAGCTTCCTCTGACTGGGGCTGCAGCTGTGAGGCAATGGGCGGAGAAACTGCCAGAGGCAATGGCTCAGGGGGATGGAGGCAGTGGGGGAGCCCCAGCAGGAGATGTCATTGAAGAAATTGTGGGGGACTCTTGGGAAACGGGAAGTTGTAAGGTGGGGGTAATAGGTGCAGATAGTTTTCCTCTTCCTCAGGGGAAAGCAATACAGGGGGAGCAGAAGGGGCCATATCACTCCAGCAATAGGTCGGGCCGGGAGGGGACTTAATTCAGAAGAACCTTACAGGTGGGGTCATGAACAGCACAAGATCAGAGCCACAGGGGAGGTTTCTGAACCAAACTAAGCCATTGATTAATATAAGGGAACTGATCAGAATGCCTGGGCTGTCTGGTAACAACCTGCCACGTGGCTTGAACTGTTGTGAGGTTTAATGACCCTCCTGGGGGCCACCCAGTTTCAAATTTTGGCCATTCCACTTCACAGAGAGCCTGGAGTTTGCCTTTTTTAAGGTGGACCCTTTAGTCCTCTAAGAAGCCTAGAAAAAAATTCTTTAACATACACTGTAGGGGACTCAGTGACTGGGGCTGGGAGGAAGAGTTTCCCATTTCTGAAAGCAATAGTTAACAGGATTTTAAGCTGAGTTGTCAGACCCAGTATAGACAAAATTATTCATGGCCCGGGGGCATGGAGAATCAGAAAAACAGGATGATTATAACCAGGAGGAACAAGAAAATGGCTACAGCCACTATTTCTTGCCACAGCACTGAGTATTCTTGGACTCTGAGTTATGGGGAGAAGGCAGAACACCGGGGCTGAAAAGTTTCCGGTCTACAGTATCTGGGTAGCCTGCCTCTTGATTTATATCCAAGATACCACAGATGTCTCTACATCTTAAAGGCAGAGCGTTCAAATTTGGCCCTTTCCTTTAAAGGTTCAAGGAAGGACAACAAAGCCAAGTCCTGGAGATGCTGGACTTGCTGAAACACAGAAAAATGAGATGATTGGAGTATAGGATGGGGATGAGGAGGAAAAGGGACACCCGAAGTTTCCTTGAGATTAGAGATCAACCACAGGGGGGCATAACATGAATGCAAAAGAATTAGAGTGTTGCGGCGGGCACGGTGGCTCACGCCTGTAATACCAGCACTTTGGGAGGCCGAGACGGGCGGATCACGAGGTCAAGAGATCGAGACCATCCTGGCCAACATAGTGAAACCCCGACTCTACTAAAAATACAAAAAAATTAGCTGGGCGTGGTGGCACATGCCTGTAGTCCCAGCTACTTGGGAGGCTGAGGCAGGTAAATTGCTTGAATGCGGGAGGCGGAGGTTGCAGTGAGCCGAGACTGCGCCACTGCACTCCAGCCTGGCTGTTGACAGAGCAAGACTCTGACAAAAAAAAAAAAAAAAAAAAAAAAAAGAATTAGAGTGTTACATGTATAGGTTTCTCTATACAGTGTCCTGTTTAAGGGTACTGGGAAAGTAGTGGGGTGACAGAAAAGGTAGGTAAGGAGGTCTGCAGGATGGCTATTTTGAATCCACCACTGTTCTGAGAAATAAGAGAGATGCACCCAGTCATTGGGGCATGGGGTGTGACAGTCCAGATGCCAACAATCTTTGTGGTGCCACAATTCAGAGACTGGTGAATGCTTTTCATGACTTTCCCCATAACCACACCTGATCTGTGTTTGACAGAAAAGGCAGGACTGGGATGGCTCGCCCAAACAACAAATGAGAGATTTTACCTCCTCAGATAGGAAGTCTGTACTGAGTACCTTAAAGAAGTTTTCCCCTAGTCACCTTGGGCTGTAGCTGCAGCAAGATATACAGACTGAAGCAGACAAAAAACAGAACAATAGACACTGGGACATACAAACAGCTTTGATGGTTTTGACAAACAGAAAGTGTCCCATGTCACGACCAATCAGATGCTCCCCTGGCCACTCCCCTGACGGGGTTGTTGGGCTTCTCCTAGCATCGGTAGATCAGTATAAACCCCCGATTAGGACCGAGCTGAGCTCACTGTGATTAGCCTCATGAGGTTGCCACAGAAATGCAGGTCAGAGCTCTCTCAAGCTCTGTAGCTTTCACTGTGGAGCTACAAATTGGAATTACTCCCCATTCACTCACACATGTGTGCACACAATCATTCAGACAGAACCAAGACACGAGACAAAACAAGGGTGAGGGTCCCATATTGGGATTAATCAGATGCTCCCCTGGCCGGTCCCCTTATGGGGATGTTGGGACCCTCTTTGCATCAGCAGACCAGTACAAACCCCTGATTAGGACCGAGCTGAGCTTGCTGCCATTAGCCTCATGAGGTAGCCACCAAAATGCAGGTCAGACCCCTCTCAAGCTCTGTAGCTTTTGCCTTAGAGCTACAAATTGGAATTTCAAGGGCAGGCCCTTGAACTCCCCATTTACTCACACATGCACTTACCATTTACACAGATTTTATTGCACATTTTATACCCACTTTAAGATAGAGGCTACTCTAAATTGAACAAGAAAGAGAGAGAGAAACCAGAGACACTCACTAGCAGAGTCCAAGACTCTGCTTTCCAGCATACTGGAGTACTGGCAGAGCTAACAGAAACCAGGGCTCTGTCCTCCAGTGTCCTGGAGTGCTGACAGAGTCATGAGGGAAGGCCCACATCAGGACCAATTCCCTCCCAGAGACAGAGTCAGATCTGACTTACCTTCCCAGGACCAGAAAGAGAGGAATCAGGAACCAAATTTGGTGGGCACGCCAGTAGTTGATCCATTCCCCTCCAGACAGTGGTGGGTTACGGGGCCCTGAAACATCTCAGGGGGCACCACCCCTATGGGCCACCGTTCATCCAGGGAAGGCCAGAACGAATCCGGTCACACCCGATGGTGACAGACATAATTCTGGCTGGGGCCTCCAAATGTTGTACCCGAGTGAGTCAAGGAATGCGCCTCACTCTGAGATTGAATGAGTCCTTTATTAAGCCAGCAATTGAGAGGTGGCTAATGCTCCAAATTCTCTTGGCACCTAAGAAAAAGTTAGGTGGTCTTTTATACCCTAGTTTTGAAGGGAAGGAGGAACCTAGCTGAAGCAAATTTTTCACAAAAGTAGAATAAGCAAAAAGTTAAAAGATAAATGAAATAGGACAGTGCCATGTGTGAGGGCTAACTTTGTCATGAAAGACATACAACTTATAGATAATGGGGGCTTTGGGCACTTGATAGCACCTGCATTCCCAGGCCCTGCTGGTATCACTTAACTCAGCCTCTTATCAACAAATCCATTTCTGAAGGTGCCCAGTGTCAGCCTGCCCCAGCTACGTACTATAGTTACATACTTAATGGTGGGAAAATAACTAAAATGAAGAAGATAAGATGAAGTCTGTCTGGCTCAAGAAGCTAACATAAAGCCTGAACAGCTTTTAGTCTGAGAAAGACAGAGTTTAACTGGAAAAAGCAGGTTATCTCAGTGTTAAGGAGAGGCAGTATAACACAGTGGTTAGGAATCCAGGCCTTGGGCAGATTCCTTTTTTCCCCCATTTTCTTAACCCCTGGGCACTGTGGCTTGCACCTATAGTTCCAGGTACTCATAAGGCTGAGGCAGAAGGATCACTTGAGCCAGGAGTTTGAGGCTGCAGAGAGCTATGACCATACCACTCCCTTACTCCAGCCTGGGTGACAAAGCAAGACTCTGTCTCTAAAGGAAATAATAAATCAATAAACCTTCTTAACCTTAGTTTGTTTCTTTTTAAGTGGGAGATACTTTACCTCATAATGCAATGCCTAAAACAATATGGAGGCAAGAACATATAAATTTTGTAATTTTTTTTTAACAACAAATACATTTGTCAAATAGTCACATCAACTTTTTACAAAAGGAATTACTAAAGCCCTGTATGATATCAGTTTTGTGTATTTTGGATTTCCCATAAGAAAAAAAATAGTAGATAGGGCTGGGTGCAGTGACTCACACCTATAATCTCAGCACTTTGGGAGGCTGAGACGGGCAGATCACTTGAGGTCAGGAGTTCAAGACTAGCCTGGCCAACATGGCAAAATCCCAACTCTACTAAAAATACAAAAGAATTAGCCAGGTGTGGTGGCAGGCACCTGTAATCCCAGCTCTTTGGGAGGCTGAAGCAGGAGAATCGTTTGAACCTGGGAGGCAGAGGTTGCAGTGAGCTGAGATTGTGCCACTGCACTACAGTCTGGGTGACAAGAGTGAAACTCTTTATCAAAAAAAAAAAAAAAAAAAGTAGATATGAAACAATCACCCACCAACATATATAATTACTCACCAATATAATACCAATGCTGAAAGTTGAGACATTGTCTTTGGATAACTAATATTTCCTTTTAATTTAGGATGGAATTGTTTAAGTAAATTTTCTCCTTGAATTTTATAGTCTTCACATATAAATTCATAAACTATTGAGTCTTTGAAATATAAGATTCATAGAGTCATCTAATTCAGAACCCAGTAAATTTATTGCTATCAGAAATAGTCATCTCAGAATATGTAAGATTGTACATAATATGTAATATATAATTGCATCATTTTAGAAGGTAAGAAACATTCTATCACTGAGCTATTTGTATTATATAACTTTTAGTTATATTCTGATGGCAAATATTTTAATTTTGATGATTTGTTATTAAATATTCCCATATATTTATTATTTTTGACATTTGATAAAGAAAAACAAGAATTAGGATCTCCTACTGGAAATGAAGTATAAATTTTTCAGCATAGCAAGTTGTAGGGAGAAACTATCTAAATTATTTAAGAAGGAAAGCTACATTGCACATTACAGCAGGAGAGGACCAGAGCTTTCTGCTTGTTGCAATATCTAAAATTCATCTTAATTCAGGAAAAAAAGGTGGGGAATTTTACTTCACGTCTGAGTTTAGTTTGATATGTAACTCAGAATACTGTGGAAAGGATAAACTTGCTAGAAAATAGAATAATCTATGTAATCCAAAAATAGTGCAGACTTTTCAAATATATAATCATAAGCATAGAATGCTGGGGTCAAAGCTTTGAGTGTGACTGTTCACAATAGCCAAGTCATGGAATCAACCTAAGTGTCTATCAACAGATGGTTGGATAAGGAAAATGTGGTATACATACAACATGCAAAAGAGTGTGATCATGTCTTTTCAGCAACATGGATGGAGCTGGAGGTCATTATTCTAAGTAAAATAACTCAGAAACAGAAAATCAAATACCACATTTCCATAACTGGGAGCTAAATAATAAGCACACATGGACATACAGAGGGGAATTATAAATTCATAAAAATCCTACTGTTAAAAGTATGCCCAAATATCCAACTACACTCAGCATGTTGTAGGGAACCAGCCACCACCTACCACTGGTGGGTACTCAAGTTTGGTGGTGACAAAGAAATGGAAAAAGACAGGTTAAGAATGCATGAAGTGGGAACAGGGGGCCACTGCATAAAGGAGGGTGCAAAGGCCCTGAGCTCTGATCTTCCTCAGTATTTATTGTTTACAATCACTTTGATTTATAGGACAAGTGGTGGAGTGATGGTGGGGAGAGGGTGATGCGATGGTGAGGTGAATCAGTGAGCCAGAACTGGTGTGTCATTCTGAAGATTTATAACAGTGGCAGTTTGGGAGTTTCACAAAACAAGAACATGTGGTTATCTATAGCCTATTATCTATGGGCAGCTGATGGAATGCGGGCCTTACAAAGAGCCTGTAAGTCTGGTTATGTTTTAGTGCTATGAAGGAGTTTTACGTTCATGAGCACAATGTTTATGGTAACAGAGCCTAGCTCACCCTGCATGGGAACATGAGGCATGGAGAAGTTTGCCTCTTGAGAGGCCTCCCACAGTTTGCTGTTCCCAGTTGATGTTACTCACAGCCAATTTCTGTAGGCATTCTGTAAGTTCTTTATCCTTTGCTGCTTCCCCTAACACATGTTACTCACAACTCTACATTTCTCAAGTCAATTCCATGTAAATGAGCATTTCAGCCAGTCCCGGTGGCTTTCACTTGTAATCCCAGAGCTTTGGGAGGCAGAGGCAGGCAGATCACCTGAGGTCAGGAGTTTGAAATCAGTCTGGCTGACATGGTGAAACCCCATCTCTACTAAATATACAAAAATTAGCCGGGAGTAGTGGTGGGCACTCATAACCCCAGTTACTCGGGATGCTGAGACAGGAAAATCACTTGAACCATGAAGGTGGAAAAAGCGACACTCCATCTCAAAAAAAAGAAAAAAAGAGCATTTCTTGAAATGAATATAAAAATCAAACTCTAAAGAGAATGAAAGAATAACCATAATTGGCTTTGGATTATATTTTATATTAATATTTTGCTAGAAATACACTTGTTGAAATGCAAATATTGTGTGCATACCATAGCTCAGTGTCAGAAATGAAGGGATTTTTATGACCATTGTAAAGTTAGAAATGCAGAGGTAAAAGAAAAATTATATTACTTCTTTGTCCATTTCCACATTTTATATTATTTTATAGAAATAAATCTAACCTTTGGAAGAGATTTTTTTTTTAATTTATTTATTGCATTTTAGGTTTTGGGGTACATGTGAAGAACATGCAAGATTGTTGCATAGGTACACACATGGCAGTGTGATTTGCTGCCTTCCTCCCCATCACCTATATCTGGCATTTCTCCCCATGCTATCTCTCACCAACTCCCCACCCCCCACTGTCCCTCCCCTATTTCCCCCCAACAGACCACAGTGTGTGATGCTCCCCTCCCTGTGTCCATGTGTTCTCATTGTTCAACACCCACCTATGAGTGAGAACATGAGGTGTCTGGTTTTCTGTTCTTGTGTCAGTTTGCTGAGAATGATGGTTTCCAGGTTCAGCCACGTCCCTACAAAGGACACGAACTCATCATTTTTGATGGTTGCATAGTATTCCATGGTGTATATGTGCCACATTTTCCCTGTCCTGTCTACCATGATGGGCATTTGGGTTGGTTCCAACTCTTTGCTATTGTAAATGGTGCTGCAGTAAACATTCATGTGCATGTGTCCTTATAATAGAAGGATTTATAATCCTTTGGATACATACCCAGTAATGGGATTGCTGGGTCAAATGGAATTTCTATTTCTAGGTCCTTGAGGAATCGCCACACTGTCTTCCACAATGGTTGAACTAATTTACACCCCCACCAACAGTGTATAAGTATTCCTAATTCTCCACATCCTCTCCAGCATCTGTTGTCTCCAGGTTTTTTAATGATCACCATTCTAACTGGTGTGAGATGATATCTCAATGTAGTTTTGATTTGCATTTTTCTAATGAACAGTGATGATGAGCATTTTTTCATGTTCGTTGGCCTCATGTATGTCTTCTTTTGTAAAGTGTCTGTTCATATCCTTCGCTCACTTTTGAATGGGCTTGTTTTTTTCTTGTAAGTCTGTTTTAGTTCTTTGTAGATTCTGGTTATTAGCCCTTTGTCAGATGGACAGATTGCAAAAATTTTTTCTCATTCTGTTGGTTGCCGGTTCACTCTAATGATTGTTTCTTTTGCTGTGCAGAAGCTCTGGAGTTTGATTAGGTCTCATTTGTCTGATTTGGCTTTCGTTACCAATGCTTTTGGTGTTTTGGTCACGAAGTCCTTGCCTACGACTATGTCCTGAATGGTTTTGCCTAGATTTTTTTCTAGGGTTTTTATGGTGTTAGGTTTCATGTTTAAGTCTTTAATCCATCTGGAGTTAATTTTAGTGTAAGGTGTCAGGAAGGGGTCCAGTTTCTGCTTTCTGCACATGGCTAGCCAGTTTTCCCAACACCATTTACTAAACAGGGAATTCTTTCCCCATTGCTTGTTTTTGTCAGGTTTGTTAAAGATCGGATGGTTGTAGATGTGTTGTGTTGCCTCCAAGGCCTCTGTTCTGCTCCATTGGTCTATATCTCTTTTTTGGTACCAGTACCATGCTGTTTTGATTACTGTAGCCTAGCAATATAGTTTGAAGTCCGGTAGTGTGATGCCTCCCGCTTTGTTCTTTTTGCCTAGAATTGACTTGGCTATGCCAGCTCTCTTTTGGTTACATATGAAGTTTAAGGTGGTTTTTTCCAGTTCTGTGAAGGTCATTGGTAGCTTGATGGAGATAGTGCTAAATCTATAGATTACTTTGGGCAGTATGGCCATTTTCACGATATTCATTCTTCCTAACCATGAACATGGAATGTTTCTCCATCTGTTTGTGTCCTCTCTTATTTTTTTTGAGCAGTGGTTTGTAGTTCTCCTTGAAGAGGTCTTTTACGTTCCTTGTTAGTTGTATTGCTAGGTATTTTATTCTCTTTGTAGCAATTGTGAATGGCAGTTCATTCTTGATTTGGCTCTCTTTAGGTCTGTTATTGGTGTATAGGAATGCATGTGATTTTTGCACATTGATTTTGTATCCTGAGACTTTGCTGAAGTTGCTTATCAGTTTCAGGAGATTTTGGGCTGAGACGATGGGGTCTTCTAGATATACAATCATGTCATCTGCAAATAGAGACAATTTGACTTCCTCCTTTCCTATTTGGATACCCTTTATTTCTTTTTCTTGCCTGATTGCTCTGGCTAGAACTTCCAATACTATATTGAATAGGAGTGGTGAGAGAGAGCATCCTTGTCTAGTGCCAGATTTCAAAGGGAATGATTCCAGTTTTTTGCCCATTCAGTATGATATTGGCTGTTGGTTTGTCATAAATAGCTTTTATTATTTTCAAATACGTTCCATCAATACCTAGCATATTCAGAGTTTTTAGCATAAAGCGCTGTTGAAATTTGCTAAAGGCCTTCTCTGCATTAATTGAGATAATCATGTGGTTTTTGTCTTTGGTTCTGTTTATGTCTTAAATTAGGTTTATAGACTTGCGTATTTGAACCAGCCTTGCATCCCCAGGATGAATCCCACTTGATCACATTGGATAAGCTTTTTGATGTGCTGTTGCAATCAGTTTGCCAGTATTTTATTGAAGATTTTTGCATCTATGTTCATCATGGATATTGGCCTGAAGTTTTTTTGCTGAGTGTCTGCTGGGTTTTGGTATCAGGATGACGTTGGTCTCATAAAATAATTTGGGAACAATTCCCTCTTTTTGGATAGTTTGTAATAGTTTCAGAAGGAATGGTACCAGCTCCTCTTTGTATGTCTGGTAGAATTTGGCTGTGAATCCATCTGGACCTGGACTTTTTTGGGGTGGTAGGCTCTTAATTGCTGCCTCAACTTCAGACCTTGTTATTGGTCTCTTCAGGGTTTTGACTTCTTCCTGGTTTAGGCTTGGGAGGATGCAAGTGTCCAGGAATTTATCCATTTCTTCCAGGTTTACTGGTTTATGTGCATAGAATTGTTTGTAATAATCTCTGATGATGGTTTGTATTGCTGTGGAATCTGTGGTCATATCCCCTTTATCATTTTTTATTGCATCTATTTGATTATTCTCTCTTTTCCTTTTTATTAATCAGGCTGGTGGTCTGTCTATTTTGTTGATCTTTTTGAAAAACGAACTCCTGGATTTATTGATTTTTTGAAGGGTTTTTTGTGTCTCTATCTCCTTCAGTACTGCTCTGATCTTAGTTATTTCTTGTCTTCTGTTAGGTTTTCAGTTTTTTTGATCTTGCTCCTCTAGCACTTTCAATTTTGATGATAGGGTGTCGATTTTAGATCTCTCCTTGCTTCTCATGTGGGCATTTATTGCTATATATTTTCCTCTAGAGACTGCTTTAAATATGTCCCAGAGATTCTGGTATGTTGTGTCTTCATTCTCACTGGTTTTGAAGAACATCTTTATTTCTGCCTTCATTTCATTGTTTATCCAGTCAACATTCAAGAGCCAGTTGTTCAGTTTCCATGAGGCTGTGCAGTTCTGAGTTAGTTTCTGAATTCTGAGTTCTAACATGATTGCACTGTGTTCTGAGAGACTGTTATTATTTCCATTCTTTTGCATTTGCTGAGAAGTGATTTACTTCCAATTATGTGGTCAATTTTAGAGTAGGGGTGATGTGGTGCTGAGAAGAATGTCTATTCTGTGGATTTGGGGTGGAGAGTTCTGTAAATGTCTATTAAGTTTGCTTGGTCCAGGTCTAGTTCAAGTCCTGGATATCCTTGTTAATCTTCTGTCTTGTTGATCTGTCTAATATTGACAATGGGGTGTTAAAGTCTCCCACTATAATTGTGTGGGAATCTAAGTCTCTTTGTAAGTCATTAAGAACTTGCCTTATGTATCTGGGTGCTGCTGTATTGGTTGCATATATATTTAGGATCGTTAGCTCTTCTTGTTGCATTGATCCTTTTACCATTATGTAACGTCCTTCTTTGTCTCTTTTGATCTTTGTTGGTTTAAAGTCTAATTTATCA
>NW_016107469.1:2399916-2405943 GCF_001604975.1 Cebus imitator
CGAGGTCAAGAGATCGAGACCATCCTGGTCAACATGGTGAAACCCCGTCTCTACCAAAAATACAAAAAATTAGCTGGGCATGGTGGTGCGTGCCTGTAATCCCAGCTACTCAGGAGTCTGAGGCAGGAGAATTGCCTGAACCCAGGAGGCGGAGGTTGTGGTGAGCCGAGATCGCGCCATTGCACTCCAGCCTGGGTAACATGAGTGAAACTCCTCCGTCTCAAAAAATAATAATAATAATAATAAATAATAATAAAATAAAATAAATAAAAAAAATAAAAACCATACAGGAAGAATTGTCAGAAAACATTGTCAGGTCAGATGCAGTGGCTCCCATTGGTAATCCCAGCACTTTGGGAGGCCAGGGAGGGCGAATCACCTGATGTCAGGAGTTAGAGATCAGCTTGGCCAATATGGTGAAACCCCGTCTCTACTAAAAATACAAAAAAAATTAGCCGGGTGTTGTGGCAAGCACCTGTAATCCCAGCTACTCAGGAGGCTGAGGCTGGAGAATCCCTTGAACCCAGGAGGTGAAGGTTTCAGTGAGCAGAGATTGCAGCATTGCATTCTAGTCTGGGCAACAAGAACAAAACTCTATCTCAGGAAAAAAAAGAAGGCATTGCCAATGTGAAATGGTGTTTCATTTTCCTTGGGCTGTATTTACATAAATATGTTATCCTAAGACTTCTTTGTCATCCACAGATATTTGTTGTCTTGTTTTAATCCTCTTTGAAAGGTGATTTATAATCTGCTATAGGACATTGACAGGTGCTCTTAAATGCAGGTTTCTGATAACTTTGGAAATTTTGTCATTAGCATAAAGAAAAAACTTTCTGGACTCTTATGGAGACCTGAAATGTTCAAGAATATCAAGCAGAACAGGAGATAACTGCATGGAGTGAACTAACATAAGACTGAAGTCATCTTTTTGACTTTGCTTAAAATATTACTGATCCTTTGTTTTGTTTTTCAGAGTTCAGGAAACTTATTTTGAACTATTTACAGCTTTTAACAATTGAGTAAAATACACACCACTTGAGTAAACAAAATTAGGAGCATATTTGTTTCTCTCTACCTGTTTTCTCCAGAATTTAGAATCTATCTGTGAGTATTCTTAACTTATGACGATATAATTTGCTTAAGTGCAAAAGAATATTTTCTTCTGCAAAAGGGCACAATTGGAGAAATTATTCATTTTGGCAAGGCTTTGACTGGAATGGCATGGTTTCCCCTAAGGAATCAAACTTGATGTATAGAGTCAATAAAAGCCCATTGGGAAAACTGGCTTCATACCTTGTCTACGCCTTCCCTATACAGGGTTCCTAACCTCTGGTAAGTAAATAATGTCACTTCCTGAAAGGCTTATGAGACCCACGTTATCCTGTGACCTCAAAAGAGAAATTTATGCAACTCATATAGTTATTTGGGGGGACAGACCCATGGCTGGGCTCAGCTTTAAAAAGCCTTATCTGAGATTCACTTTATGAAATAAAGTTTTATGAAATCCGATTTTGAAAACCTATGTAAAAAATAATTATTCTTGCTATACTTTATGCAAATATTCAGGCCAAGTATAATAGAGACATTTCGTCATGATTTTTCTTTAGTAAAAATGGGAGAATGGAGGGAGAAAAAAATTATACTTTAAGAACTAAGGGCCGGGTGCGGTGGCTCACACCTGTAATTCCAGCACTTTGGGAGGCCGAGGCGGGCGGATCACAAGGTCAGGAGATTGAGACCCTCCTGGCCAACATGGGGAAACACCCTCTCTGCTAAAAATACAAAAAAATTAGCTGGATATCGTGGCGTACACCTGTAGTCCCAGCTACTCTGGAGGCTGAGGCAGGAAAATCACTTGAACCCAGGAGGTGGAGATTTCAGTAAGCCAAGATTGCACCACTGCACTACGGCTTGGGTGACAGTGTGGAACTCCAACTCAAAAAAAAGAGGTCCAGGTCCAACCTCCAAGGTGGGGCTGGTGGTTGGCTTCTGTCTGCAGGAAGCCTGGGACCCCCATGTAACAGAGGAGGACCCAGGCTGGGGTGAGGAAGCCTTCAGAGTCACCAGGTGAGTGGATCAGAGCTGGAAACATAGAGCAGGTGGAAGCCCTGGACTCTCCTAGTGAGGGCTGAGAAGCTGGGGTAGGAACACATTCCATGGGCAAATACACACAAGGGGTCCCTGGGACCCTCCCCCTGCCCAGTGACTGCCCAGTTCCTGAGGAACTTCTGAGGCCTGAGACCCAGGGACACACCACCTGATCATCACCCCCACACCTTTCTGCCAAGATGAGACAATGCCCAGTGCAGGCAGGTGGTCTGGGATTGGGGTCTGGGGTGCGGTGCATGTTCCTAACTAGCAGGTGCCCTTACATAAAGCTGCCTGAGCTGGTTGCACCATCACTTGTTAGTCTGCCTACGGGTGGCCTGGATTCAAAGGTCCAGTTGTCCATTCTGGCCACACCATTCCCTGGCTCCTCTGCCAGGCCCAATTGTGTATAAGGAGTTTGAATAACTTTGCTTTTAGATCCTGAATAAGAAGATTTGTTGTTACGAGATTTTATCTGTAAAAACATTTTCTACATTTTCAATGAGATTTGACTTAGTAATTTTGGGTAAAATCCAATTGGTTAATTTTAAAAATGGAAAAATTTTTGTTTTTTGGATAATGATTATCTAAAGTGCCCACAAAACTTGGCAAATAGGTTTGCCATGTTAACACTATCAATATAGGCTTGCTGAATTTGAATTTTTGTAAGAGGCACTATTATTCTTATGGTATTAAATCCATGCACTTTTACAACTTGAGACCTCCCCATTCCAATCAAAGTTGCAATTCGGTCCAAATATAGAGTAAGAGTGTGAGTGCTATTATGAAGTAAAAACAGCCGCTCCACTAAGTCCTGATTTTGAATAATAACTCCTAAGAGATTATTACTAAGAGAGTATAAGACAGTGTTGAATAGGGAAAATTAATAATGTTAAAGGCTTGTTATGATTAATTTTACTTACTTGAGCCTTATGAATTTTTTTCTTCAATTACTTGCAATTCCATTTTAGCTTTTTAAGTTAACTCTTGAGGACTATGCAGACTGGAATCTTCTCAAAAAATAGAAAACAAATTACTCATAGCATAAGTTGGAATGGCTAAAGTAGGTCTTAACTAATTGATATTTCGAAGTAACTTCTGGAAATTATTTAGAGTTTTTAAATTATCTCTTCTGATGGACACCTTTTGAGGTGGTATAGTGGTTTTTTTTTTTTTACCAACGTGTGCAAATACAAATAAGGAGTTGTAGTTTGAATTTTACCTAGAGCCACTATTAACCCAGTACATTGAATGGATTTCTTTTTTTAAAATGGTTATAGCGTTGTATAAGTAACTCTTTATTTGGTGCAGTACAAAGAATATTATATAATGAATAATATAACACTGAGGAAATTTTTTTCTGGTGGGCTTAATAGCTTTGTCCACATAAATTTGACAAATTGTGGGACTATTTAACATCCCTTGGGGAAGCACTTTTCAATAATATTTTTTGGCAGGTTTTTGATTAGTATAAAAGGAAAAGTGAAGGCAAATTGCTTACAGTTCTTTTCTGCCAAAGGAATTGTAAAAAAAAAAAAAAAAAAGTCCTTCAAATCAGTAATAATAGACAATTTTTTTGAATCACAGTGGGTGAAAGTAGTATAGCTGCATTAATTGCTTAAAGATGTTAACTTTTTTTATTTTTTTAGATTTCTTTTTTATTACAAAAATAGGAAAGTTTTAAGCTGAAAATGTGGGAACTACATGTTCTTTTTCTAATTGTTTAGCAACTACATTTTTTAAAATCTCCAGTTTTCCTTTGTAAGTGGCCATTGTTCTACCAAAATTGGTTTATTATTTAACCATTTCAAGCTATTGGTTTTGGAGGTTTAACAATGGCTGTCATTAAAAATGATATTCTAACCATGTTGAGAACCTTGACCCTTAACTCCTAAAGATTCTTTTAGACCCTGTAAATTTTTTTCTATTCCCATTCCAGGCACATAGCCCATGTCCTCCATTATTTGTTGATTTTGGGAGCTATATGATTGTTCAGGTATTAAGACTTTGGTTACCCAATGCTGTAGTAAGTTTCTTCCCCACAAGTTAATAGAAATCTGAGTCACAATAGGCTGAATAGGTCCAGGCTGTCCTTCAGGCCCTTTACATGGTAAGATAAGACTGCTTTGATAAACTTCTGAGGTCTGCCCCACTCTGAATATATTAGAGTGAGCATTTTATACAGGCTAAGAAGAAATAATTGCTGAACAGAAATAATTGAGACATTTGTGCTAG
Organism: Cebus imitator; assembly: GCF_001604975.1. Taxonomy (NCBI): domain Eukaryota; kingdom Metazoa; phylum Chordata; class Mammalia; order Primates; family Cebidae; genus Cebus; species Cebus imitator. The sequence continues at coordinate 2,404,240 of NW_016107469.1, forward strand.
TATTAACTAAACCTTTAAATTTTTTTGTTTTTTTGGGGGACGGAGTTTCGCTCAAGTTACCCAGGCTGGAGTGCAATGGCGCGATCTTGGCTCACCGCAAAAACCTTTGTAGTTGTGGACTTTCAGATTCGGTCTCTGAGTGGATGTCCCATTTGTTGATGATAAAGTTATTTCTTTCTGTTTCTTACTTTTCCTTCTACCAATCAGGCCCCTCTGCTGTAGGCCCTGCTTGCCTGGGGATCACCTGCAGCGGCTGCAGAACAGTAAGGGTTGCTGCCAGTTTCTTCTTCTGCTATCTTTGTCCCAGAAGGATACTTGCCATATGTCAGCCTGAGCTCTCCTTTATGAGGTGACTTTTTGGATATACGGGGGTCAGGGAGCTGCTTGAGGAGACAGTCTGTCCTTTATAGGAGCTCAAGTGCTGAGCTGTGAGCTCCGTTGTTCATTCAGAGCTGCTGGGCAGGTACATTTAAGTCTGTTGCAGCAGAACTCATAAACTCTGCCCCTCCCCTTTTTTTCCCCAAGTGCTCTGTCCCACGGAGTTAGGGCTTTATTTATGAATTTCTGTTGTGCTGCTGGCTTTTTTCAGGGCTGCCCTGTCCAGTGAGGAGGCAGCCTAGTCACTGCCTGCCTGCAGAGGCTTTGCTGAGCTGCTGTGGGCTCTGCCCAGCTGCCGTGTGAACTTCCCTGCAGTCCTGTTTATATAGGTATAGTTAGAACTGCCTCAGCATTGGTGGCCCACCTCTATAATGGTGGACTTTCTCTGTAATGGTGGACTGCGTCAGCAAAGGAGGACTGCCTCAGGAATTGCAAACTATCTCCATAGTGGTGGACTGCCTCAGTAATGGCAGACGCCCCTCCCCGACGGAGCTGGACCTTCCCGGGTTCAGCTGTGCTTTTGTGAAACTCTCAATCCAGAGCATTTCTGATTGCTTTTTTTTTGTGGGGTTGGGACCAGCCGAGCCTGATCACCTGAATCCCTGACTCAGAGCCTCTTTAAAAAAAAATTTTCTTTTTAGTTAACAGTCGACTGTCTACCAGGTGTTCCAATCGCCTATTGAAAGGGTGTCAGGATCTGTGTGATTTCCCATGCGGTGACCCACTGCACTGGCTGAAACAGTGGCGCTGAGATTCGTGATGCTTTTTTGCCAGGAATCTCCTGGCCTGGCTCCCTGTTTCAGTCCCCTTTTTAATCAGATGAATGGGCAACTTTGCCTTCCCAGAACTCCAATTGCCAGCTAAAACGGCACCCAGACCCTTGTATTTTTTACGGAGAACCGCTGCACTGGGGCGCCGGCAAAACAGCCGTGCTGGCAAAAATAGTTGTGCAGGCCAAAACAGCTGCGGGGCCAAACCAGCCTTGCTGGCAACCCATGGGGCTCCTCCACCTGGGAATCTCCTGGTCTGTGGGCAACAAAAATCCATCTGGAAATGCAGTGTCCACTCACCTCCATGCTTTCACTTGAGAGCTGCAATCCTGAGCTTCTCCTAATTGGCTATCTTGGATCCCCTCTCGAGATAACAGTTGGGAATAGATATGATTGTTTACCCTTGAGTAGATGACGCATTACTGAAACATACTGCCATTCACTCCAAGTTTCAAAACCTCTTTGTAGTGCTTCAGTTTCTTGTCATGAAGGAGGTTCAATAAGTTTTTATTAAGAATTAGGTTTGATATGAATAATGCACTAATGCAAAGGTGAG
>NW_016107469.1:2405953-2408619 GCF_001604975.1 Cebus imitator
AAAAAAAAAAAAAAAAAAAAAACATTTTTACTTTTTAACTTAACTGATATAATTTCCATTTGGTTTAAAGCTTTTCTTTAAAGGGTGTGGTTTTACATGCTTAGCTTCTACTTGCTTTTTAACTAATTCATGGGCTAGCTGTAATTTTGTTCCCTTTAGAGGCTACTGCTTTACTTAAATCGGATTTTAAAAGAGTTATCTCAGAGATAACAAAGGAATTATTATTAGAATTTAAATTTTATTAAACCTTAGCAGAGAATTACAATTTTGGATGTTACTTGTTTACAAAGAACACACAAAATTTTACTGTGGAACACCTGCAGAGAGCAGCAGATATTTGGACCTGGCCCCACACGGCTGCTGCTTGCTGCATTCTGCTTGTGTTCTGCTTGTGCTACTCACTACCGAGCCTGGGCCACAGTTGCCAGCCTTGCGCTGAGTCTGTTCACTTGAACGCTGCTTTGACCTTTCTTTGTTGCTGAGCTTTTTCCATTTTTTTTTTCTTTTTCTTTTTCTTCCTCCCCACCCCCTACCTACTTGGCTGTGGGCGATACATTTTGCTTGCTCTGCTTCCTCCCCACCTCCCAGTTCGAAGCTTGCTGGCCTGGGTGGAGCTTCCCACTGGAGCTTTTTTCTTTTCCTTTTCTTTTTTTTTTTGAGTCATCTTTGATTCCCTCATTTCAGTTGCAATTTTCTTCTTCCCCAGCTCCTTCTTTATAATGCAATGAAAGACAAAGAAAGCAACAGAAGAACGGAGTAAGAAAACACAGGTTTATTGAAAACAACTGACAGAGCAAGCGGCCAGTAGTAAAACTCCCCCTTTTCCTCAAGAGCTGTCTTAGCAAACTCAGAGTAAGCATTACACCTTCTCACTCCTTAGCCTGTGTGTCTCTGGCACCTCCGAGCGCTTTAGCTTAGCCACAAAGCTTCTTAATGTAGTCCTTGGATTTTCTTTGCCTGTAGTCCTCCTGTTTGTACGCTGGAGTATTCCTTCAGCAAGGATTCTTTGTACCCCACGTTTGGGCACAAAAATGTTGGGGTACCAGCCCAGACATAACCTAGGAAGTAGCAGGGTCAGTGGAAACAAAGAAATTAAGAGATGAGTATGTGCATAAAGGTGGGCTCCCAGGGGGCCGAGGCAAGTAGGAGGATGTGAAGGCCCCATGCACTGAGTTCTAAACAATCCAGTTACACTCTTCAAGTTATTTTGAGGGAATGGATATCCCATTCTCCATGATGTGCTTATTTCATATTGCATGCCTGTATCAAAACATTTCATCTACCTCATAAATATATACACCTACTATATATGCACACACACACAAATAACCAACCTCTGCTAGTATCATACTTTTCTTCTGCAGCTCTATCACCTCTCTTAGCCTTCATAGAACTGAAGAGAGTTAGGGCTTTGTTCTGGACAAGGCTTTGGCTTGAAGAAATGCTGTGGGTGGTTTGTTCTATCCAGGGCAGTAGAACTTTCTCCATGTCAGCTATAAGGTTGTTTCAGTTTCTTAACACTTGTGTGTTCACTGGAGTGGCACTTCAATTTCCTTCAAGAACGTTTTCTTTTTGTTCACAACTTGACTGTTCAGTGCAAGAGGCCCAACTTTTGGCCTGTCTCAGCTTTTAATATGCCTTCTTGAGTAAGCTCAATCGTTTTTAGCTTTTGGTTCAAAGTGGGAGGCTTTCCACTTTTCCTTTCACTTAAACAGTTAGACGCCTTTGTAGGGTTAGTAACTGGCCTAATTACAATATTGTTGTGTCTTAGGGAATAGGGAGGCTCAAGGAGAAAGAAAAAGACGAGGAACAGCCAGTTGATGGAGCAGTTAGAATACACCACAGCATTTATTTATTAAGTTTGCTGTCTTATATAGGCACAGTTCGTGGTGCCCCAAAATAATTAAAATAGTACATGGAAGATCACTGACCACCATAACAGATATAATAAAAGTTTAAAATATTTCAAAAATTATTAAAATATAAACCAGAGACATAAGGTGAGTGCCATGCTGTGAGAAAAATGGTGCCAGTACACTTGTTTGACACACGGTTGCCTTGCCACAAATCTGCAATTTCTGGGGGAAGAAAACTCACCAAAAATGCAATTATCTGTGAAGCACAGTAAGGTGAAGTACAAGAAAATATATGTCTTTACACATGTATTGAAACATCATGTTATACCTGAAATATGTACAAGTTTTGCGTGTTGATCATAAATTTAAACAAATAACAAAGTCATAGTAGTATGAAAACATTAAAAGAACGTTTTACAATTCGAGATAGGCTTGAATGCCTATGAACCAAATAATGTACTGAATTTCTGTTCTCATGTAATTTTCATTCTAATATCTAAGTCAAGTCATAAAAATAATTTTGCCTAATAGAATTATTTGCTGGGCCAATGAACGCCTTAAATTATGTTTAAACATTTACAAATTAACTGTCTCCCTGGGAGCCTTACCTTGGGACACATCTCTTCTGTATACATCTGTTGCTTGTTGCTATCTAAACAAATTTCATTATTTAAATGCAAGATTAAAAAAATAGGGCCGGGCGCGGTGGCTCACGCCTGTAATCCCAGCACTTTGGGAGGCCGAGGCGGGTGGATCACGAGGTCAAGAGATCGAGACCATCCTGGTCAACATGGTGAAACCCCGTCTCTA
>NW_016107469.1:2408779-2428034 GCF_001604975.1 Cebus imitator
AAAAAAAAAAAAAAAAAAAAGATTAAAAAAATACCTGTAATGCTATTAAAGTTAGAAATATAGCATATGAAAATCTGTTGATTTTTAAAAATATTTTAAATTTCTGGGCTTAAATGTGTAACAGCATAAACATTTAACTAATTCTGCTGCCATAATTTATATGGAAGCCTCAGTTTAATATGGTTACATGGATCTGAAAAAACAATTGCTTTAAAGCTAACAACGACAATGAGAAAATTATCAGAATAATTACCATCATGTTAATGTCTGCACACAAAATGTTTAGAATAGTAAGCTAGGATTTGAACCTAGGCAATTTGGTCTTGGAGAGAAAAAAATGTCCTGTCCCCAGTGAGTTCATAGTCAAATAGGTACTGGGGAGAGGAGGAAAACAAAAATGAAGTCACACAGATGAATGCATGCTGTAATTCTGGAAAATTTTAGGAAGAAATGGTGTATGCTGCTAAAAAAGCCTTAGGTTGCAAGATTTGACTTGTCTAGAAGAAGATGAGGGCTTGGCTGTTGTCTGACTTGTGAAGAATTAATGCATAGGCCTTTTTAACTAGATAAAGCTGTAGGGTGAGGGCCTGGAAGAGCTTTCCCTGCAGAGGACTGAGCTTCTACAAATGGCCTGTGGCAGTCTGTTTGCTTAGCCAGTATGAACAGAGGGAAAGAAGGCTATCGTGGCCAGATGACAGGAAGTAAAGGGGAGCTGAGTCCTGAATGAGGTGGGAAAAGGTGGGAGCCAGACCAAGGTGTGAAAGTTTTGTACTGTAATTACTTAAGAGCTCTGGGCAATATGTTAAGCTCTGGGTGACTTGATAAGATTGATGTTCCAAAGGATAAGTCTGGCTCTAATGGAGAAAACAAGCTGGAGTAAGGTAAGAGTAGAAGCCAGTAACCTGATGGGAGAATGAGGTATTGGAGTAGACTGAGGTTTATTAGTTAGGCTCTTAGGCTACAGGGCTGATGAGGGATAATGGAGGTAAGTAGAGATATTTCACATGTATTTAGGATGTAAAAGTTTTAAAAAAGATGCTGCATTGAATATTGGTATGAGAAGGTAGGAGATTGAAAGACCTCAATGTGTCTGTATATTCTTTATCTTCTCCAACCTCTGGGATTGATTATAATGTCTTTGGAGTCTTGTGAAATAGTGCTTCTCTGAAGCTCTTGATTCTGCTTATTTCTGTGGAGCTCCTGACTCAGGAGATTTTGCTTGAGGCTTTGAAATTTGGAAATTCAGAACCATTTGTCTTGTTTTGTTTTTTTGAGGTATCTTGTTTGAACATTCTTACGTTCAAGCACATTTGGAAAATGCTGATATAGACAGTGTGTGAGATAGTCAGTGATTCTCAATATTGGCTATACATTAGAATTGCCAGGGATGCTTTTAAAAATATGTATGCCAGGGCCCTACCTGAAACAATTAAATCAGAAGCTGTGAGTTGAGCCTGGACATTGGTATTTTAACAGGTGATTGGGATATGCAGCCAGTATGAACCTCTGAGTTAAATTATGATTCTAGGCAGCATGTGGAAAAAAACCTGGGATAATATGAAGATAGAAGCATGCCAGGCATATGGTAAAAATGATTCGTAAAGCACAATATGGACAAATTACTCAAAATAAAATCAATAAAGTAGTAAAGGTAATGAATTATGCTGTATCCACTGGGATATTTTCAACCTTTTCCAAATGACTATATAAAATTATTCTTCCATCTTCCAGCAGGAATTATTAAATAGTGTATATACTAGTTCATATACTTCTAAATTAGACATAAAGCAAATGTATTAAATTGAGAGAATCTCTTCATGAAAGGAGTCAAAGTATTCAAATGAAGGTAAAGTAACTTTGGCCATTTAGCATGATCTAAGATTATTTATAAAATAAACGAGGCAGAGCTATCATTTCTGTACACTTAAGCTTTGTATTTTTACTTCTCAGTAAATTTTATATTAAAAGACATTAATACTTTCTGTTTGTTATTGGATACTTATGTCCGTTGTTGAGAAAGCTTTGCATTTAAAGCAAAACATAAATAAAAATATAACTACAAAAATGATTTCTATTATAATTAAGTTAAAAAATTAGAATGCCAGAGACCTAAAGGTTATTCTCATTCACAGGTGATATAAAGAGAACAACTCAGGTGAGGATGTTAACCACCGACCCAAGCTTTAGAAATGCAAAGGTCTCTAGAGGAATTCCTGGCTTTACATTTCTATCAGTCAATCAATCTCGCTATTATCCATCTGTCAAACAATCAAGTTACACTCAATCCTCAAAAACTGCATATTTAAAAATTAAATATATATATTTAAATCATAGAATGTAATGTTTTGACATATTTATAAACTTGTGAACCCCTTGCAACAAAAATAATGAACATATCCTTCAGCTCCCAGAGTTTACTCATGTATCTCTGCAATCCTTTGCTTCCACATTTCCTCATTCCCCATTCTTCATACATACAGAATATACTCCTTTTTTGTCTTGTTTTTTGTTCATCCAGAAAAAATATTTTGTGATTCATCCATATTGTTGCTTATACTAATAGTTCATTTGTTATTGCTAAGTAGCAGTCCATTACATATAATCACCTCAGATTTTCTATATTTCTTGATGGATATTCAAAGCATTCCTAGTTTTTGGCTATTACAAATAAAACTGCTAGAACATCCATATACAAGGTTATGAGGTTAAAGGAGAGCAGTTTCAGAAAGGATATTTTCTTTCAGAACTTTGGAGTAGAATGGCTGAATCAAATGGTAAGTGTGTGTTTGACTATTTAAGAAAATGCCAAAATATTTCATCAAGTAGCTGTATCACTGCACATTTCCACCAATGTTTTCTCCGTAGACAAACCCTCCAAAGGCCTGGATGGATAAACCTGTCTGTAAATATTTCAGAATTCATGTGAGGGAGGGAGACTGGATCTGGTACTCTCAGTAAACCCTGTTTCTAGCACGGCACCTCACTTCAGCTTTTACTGTGCCTCTGTAAGCTGGATTCTGACACTCTTTGGCCCAGTTCCTACAGAGAATAAATTAATTATCTCCTGAGACATAAAAAAGAGGAAATTGCTTGGTTGCATGAAGTCAGAGAAAGAGACACAGAGTCCAGTTGTCCTTTTACAGACTTCTAGGCAATGCTTCATTTTCAGTGTCATGATCCCTAACCCCCTATAACTTCAGAAATACCTGGTATCTCCAGTGTCTGAAATTTTCCAGGATTCTAAAAGATGAGTTAGCTTATTTCTCATTGGAATTCTTGCCTAGCTTCCACTTAGGTAACACCTTTCCCCTTTCTGTAAAGTCGGCTATCACCTAGCAATTTTTCATCTTCCAAAAGTTGGTTAACATCTCTTGCTCTGTCACTTAATATGGTATTATATTTCTCTTATTGCTTACGTGACACTTCAGCAATGTTTGGAGAGGGAGCAGACATAAACAACTGTATTGTTACAGCTATGCAAAGTAAAACGGCAAAAACGTTTCATGCATATTGGTTATTAGACTTGGCCACTCCAAGTCTCCTGCCCCTTCTAAGATCTCTGAATGTCTCCCATGATTTAGCAACTAATGAGGAAATGTCTTGTGTAATAGGGGGGCTTCTAGGCCTCTGCTCTAGCACTTACCTCTGTTTGTTTTGATTGAGTGGCATGTGCTCTGATTGATCTGTAAGTTTCTTGAGTAGTTGGCATCTGGTTCTGATTGATCCTGTCCAAAATATACTCTGCTAAATAATTTTGATATCACTCTTGAATAAAGGAACTCTAACCCATATCATCTGAGGAGGAATTGAATGAAATCAAGCATGAGGTTAAGAGAGCAGAGTTAGGAAGGATATTTTAATTATTTTAAAATACAGTAGGTCTTAGTGACATGTTCAAAATAAACCATATATTTAGATCTAGGGCAGAATTAATTTCAGTATGAACATGAACCTTCTAAAGGTTTAAACCTTATCAAAGTTCAAATGAGCAGTTTTATTTTTTTCCTAACCTTGACAAGAATAATATAGCTACAGTTATATCTATCTCTAACATATTATATATAACATAATACATTATTTTAAAATATAACAGATATTCTATGTTTAGATTATAAAAGCAATGCAGCCTTTTTTTTTTTTTTTTTNTTTTTTTTTAAGACGGGGTTTCACCATGTTGGTCAGTCAGGCTGGTCTTGAACTCCTGACCTCAGGTGATCAACCTGCCTTGGCCCCCAAAGTGCTTGGATTACAGGCATGAGCCCCCACACCCGGCCACAATACAGCCTTTTACAGCAGCGCATGCTGAAAAACTTAGCATAGGAAAGTCTGAATAAGAGGCTGGGCATGATGGCTTATGCCGGTAATCCCAGCACTTTGGGAAGCCAAGGTGGGTAGATTACTTTAGCCCATGATTTTGAGCGGGCAGCATGGTGAATCCCCGTCTCTACTAAAATACAAAATAATAATAATAACAATTAGCTGGGTGTGGCAGCCTGCACCTATAATCTGAGCTACTCAGGAGGCTGAGGCACAAGAATCGCTTGAGCCTGGGAGGAGGAGGTTGCAGTGAGCCGAGATCATGCCACTGCACTCCAGCCAGGGTGACAGAGTGAAACTGTTTGTCAAACAACAACAACAACAAAGTAAGAATAAGAAAATAGAAAACTCTGTCATTTTACAACTGAGAAATGATGATGATATATTATATCCATGTAATTATTTTTCTTAGTAAAATAAATAAATTTTTCTTTTGAGGTTTTCCTATCTTATGTATTTGACATTTGAGACCTTATTTAAAATATCTACATTATAATGATTTCAGATCCCATCCTTTAGATCACAGGAGGCAGTCAATTCTTTTATCCAAGAAAATTCTGGAAATCCCGATAATGTATGTATACAATACGCATAACATGTACTGCAAATTGACACATTGACTGTATTTGGGAATTGTTTTGTTGGATTGTATTCTACTTTTGTTTTAAATCTGTGGAATTCTTAGAGTACTTAACTAAATCCAATGGTTTCTCTGGGTCATACTCTTCCTCCGTCAGTTTACTTATAGGATAATTATAAACCCCTCATTTAATTTCCCCAAATTATATTTCAGGTGAGGCTATGCTGTGTCATAGAACTTGAGTAAATGCAGATACATAGAGCACAATAGAGGAAGTATATTGCACTGCTATTAGAAATAGTTTCTCTTAGTGTGTGGATACTAAACAAACCAGAGAGTTCATGCCTTCCTCCTGGTAGGTTGCTCCTCAGTCAGGGACATCTCAGCTCCATCAGCAAGTAACTTCTGCCGTCTAGTACCACGTATACCGGGAGACAACCTTCCTGGATGCCAGAAAGAATAGCAGGTTCCCTCCCTTGTTGTCCAAGGAAGTCTTGCTTATTTAATGATCTTGTATGTTTGACAGTGTTAGTAGCCATTCCTTCATAAAAACACCATACCCCACCTACAATGATGTGATTAGGCTTCCCTGACCCAAGAAACACATTCACAGTAGTTATTGTACATTTCTAAAAGATAAAACTATTTAGTCTTAACTTCATATGTAATACCAACATACTACTAAACACATTTCATACTATGTTTAGTTTGGAGTAAATATGTTTATGTGGGGATGGGGGGAAGAGGATCTAACTTTCCAAAGGCAAGTGATCCTAAAAGTAAATATACTCAATTTACATTCACATACAGGATATATAATATTTCAACCTGCAGCTTCTGCACTGAAAATTGTTGAGATTCCATAGTTTTTCAAAGTCAAGAGGTGTATACTTGCTTTATATTTGTGTAACTAAAGAATCTAGTCCTGTGAATTTTTTCTAAAACAGTCTGTTATGGATGCAAATTAAAGTTGTTTCCAAGGAAAAGAAAGCTGCTGGAAATGTGTTATTTTTTCCTTTTTTTAAAAAAAACTTTATTAGTTATAATTTATATATCATGCAATTAATTCATTTAAAACATACAGTAATGGCTTCTAGTATATTAATAGATGTGTACAACTATCCCTACAGTCAACTGTAGTTTTCATCATCTCAAAAAATTTCCATGCCCTTTATTTGTACACTCCCATTGCCCAATGCCCCCATCCCTAAGCAATCCCTGATATATTCTCTGTCTCTGTAGAATTGCCTATGCTAAACATTTCAGTAAAATTATTGTATAGTGATGTATATTAGTTCATTCTCACATCTCTATAAAGAACTGCCCAAGACTGGGTAATTTATAAAGGAAAGATTTAATTGACTCACAGTTCTACATGGCGGGGGAGGCCTCAGGAAACTTAGAATCATGATTGAAGGGGAAGCAAACACGTGCTTCTTCACATAATAGCAGGACAAAGACTTGTCAGGCAAAAGGTTGAAAAGCTCCTTATAAAACCTTCAGATCTCATGAGAATTCACTCACTGTTACTAGAACAGCATGAGGGTAACCACCCCCATGATTAAATTACCTCCCACCACACATAGGGATTATAAGAACTACAATTTAAAATGAGATTTGGGTGGGGACAAAGCCAAACCATATCACAATGTAAGGTCTACTTGAGTGACTCCTTTCACTTGGCATTATGTTTTCAAGGTTAAATAATCCTCTGGTGTGTATCCCTACTTTTTTATGGCTGATAACCATTGTATGGCTACCACATTTTAAAATTCATCAAATTGACATGTGGATTGTTTCTACCTTTTGACTACTGTTAGTAATGTTGCTATATGAATGTATGTACAAATATTTGTGTGATCACAGATTTTTATTCTTTTGGGTACATACATAGGAGTGAAATTTCTGGGTCATATGTAAGTGGTAACATAAGTTTCATTTTTCTTAAAAGTAAAATTATGATATGTATTTTGGTACAAATTTTATACATATGGATATATACACACATGTATCTCACATGAGATATATACTATTTATAGTTAAAGAGAAAAGGATAGAGATAAAAAGCACTGATAAGCCTACCATTTTGTGAAATACACTTTTGGCTCTTTGGTGTACATCCAAGTTTCTGTCATAATGTAGATAGTTTTAGATGCTTCCTTTGATGCTTAACATGATCGTGGCCATTGGATTCATTATTACATCATACAAATGTATCATAACTTATTTAAGCAATTTCCTATTACTGGACATTGTGGTCATTTAAAAACCTGGTATTATTAGTAATTATTTTAATATATGGAGTTGGTGTATACATTTTGATCCTTGGAATAAATTCCCAAGAGTGGGATTGGTGGATCAAAGATATTGCTACATATTGCCAATTTGAATCACATAATTTTAAGGTCTTGTAAAATGAGTTTTTATAAAACTTGAATGAGAAAACATATGAAAGGGCCCTATCTAAACCAGGGTAGTCCTCATTTAATTATTTGAGCAATTCTAGCTGTGGGGAGGGAGTGGTGCTGTAATAGAAATAAAAGAAAAGAAAAGAAATGACATGAAGCACCAAAGAGAAATGCCGAATAATGGGAAGCAAACAGATGTTCAATGCTGATAGTTTGACTCAAAGAATGGTAGAAACTAAATGGCAAGACAGATGATGTGGAGTTGGCTGTAGTAATCTTTTCCTAATCTTGGTTTTGTAACAAAACATCTGTGCTATTTTTAATATAAGCCACATTTAATTGAGTACATGTGAACACAAAAACATATAGCAACGATTCTTTAGCAAATGATGGTGGCTCTGTTGGGTTGTCCACAGAGAAAATATGTATACCCTTTCAGTTTATGGAGAAAATACAGCTAAACCCTACCCTAATGCACCAAGTTAATTGGAAAGGAAGTCAAACAAAAAGTAACAAAGCCTTTATTTATTTATTTATTTATTTATTTATTTATTTATTTATTTTTGGTGAAGATGTGTGTGAAACAAGAGAAAATGCTCATACAAAAGACAATAATTTAAAAACCAGTAAGCATTGCTTCAAGTCCTTTCTAAGAAGCAAAACATAAAATATGGAGGAGAACATAGATCTTATATCTATGTTCTAAATCTCAGGCCTATGTTATTATAGATCTGTGTTCCCCTTAGATCTCAATACTATTGCAATATTTCTTAAAGATCTGAAGAAGCTGGTTCAGCAGAAGGAATACAGCAAAAACATTAAAGTTCGTCAATGTTTTGTTTTGAAAGTGGGTAGCCTTCACAACTTTTATTTGCATTATCTATGTTTGCCTCACATGTGAATGCATATATTCAATGACATTTTTATTGCTTACTTTTTCTTAACTCCTATGTTATGAGAACTGAAATTTATCAGACATGGCTTTTCCACACCTTTTTTTAGAAATATAATTTCTGTGTTTGAAGAAGTCTGTGTTGGAGAAGACTTCCCAGAGGCAGGATGGGTATAAGTTGGTTTTAAGGATGCATTTGCTTCCCTAGCCTAAAAATCAAACAATACATGAAGTAAACCAAAGTTCTGTTCTCAGATTTGGAACACAGCACTTCTGGGACTGTTTCTTGGCAGCCTCTATAAATACATATAAATTCACATTACAGTGTAACGTAGCAGGAAATTCTAGAAGTCAGTGGTCAGAATTAAGAGAAAGAGCCAGATGCAGTGTCATGAGCCTGTAGTCTCAGCTACTCAGGAGGCTTGAGGCGGGAGAATGGCTTTAGCCCTGGCAGTTGGAGGCAAGCCTGAGAATGTGAGGCAATCCTGGACAATACAGTGAGACCCTATCTCTTAAAAAAAAAAATGAAATGAAACAAGAAGAGGATATGATGTCGCTGAATATTGAGAAAGTGCAGAATGCAAAGAGCCTGAAAGGGGAGATATTTTACATAGGCAAGTGACTCGAGGCATTTTCTGATTGGTCTTCTACATGCTCCTTGCCCAGCAATCTCCATGGCATTCACCTGAAAGCCACCATGTCAGTGAGTAGTTATGGGTGAAGGGCATTCTGGGGGTCTTGGGGAACATGGCTAAAATGGGCCTATGACCTTCCCCCAATTCATGTCACTTACTTCTCCTAAATCCATTTTATGTGTTTGGTACTACTTATATTACTTCTTCACTAAGTGTCTACATTCATAAAGTTCCTACCATAAAAATAGGAATCTGTTCTCTTTAGAAGATCACAGATTCTCAAGGAACAAAACAATGTAACAGTGATTAAAAGGCTCATATTCAAAAGGAAGTTACTATTTCTTTTCTCAGCTAAATATAATGTTCGCTTATCTTGACTTTTAAGTAGCAAAGAGTATGGATCCTTAACATAAATCTCAGTGCCTAATGTCTAAATTAAAGGTATTTAACCAGATTGTCAATAAAATTAATTTTAGCTGTAAATTCTGATGATCTTGTGTGATTTCCTAAAACAAGCACATGATTATTCAAGTATTGGACTCTGATAAAAAATGTGCAATGGCTTCCAATTGCTCTGGGTTTTAGACTGGCATTTAAATCTATTTGACTGATTTGCCCCCAGTCTTCTATTCTAGCTTGCTTCCTACCATTTCTCAATACAAATCCTCCACTGACTCAGTCAGTCTCCTGGTTATACCACAAACATAATGTGTTTTCTTCTCTTTTTCATCCTGTGTGCTTTCTCCTCCCTGTAATGCTCATTTTCTTATCCAAATACTACACAGTATTTTTATTCTAGGGCCACGTTAATGTCTTCTTTGCTCTTTAGGAAGACTGGGACTTTGGAGTGAGAGGATTTTAGTAGCTTAGCCACTTTGGACCAGTTATTTACAACTTCCATAGGCTTTAATTTCTTCATTTGAAAAAAGGGGCTCATAAAAGTACCTGGCTCATAAAGGTTTTGTGAGGTTGCCTCGAAAGCACTTAACTTGTTGGCACACAGTAAACATTCAGTGGATGATGATGTTGAGAAAGATGATGAATATTGGCTTATATAATTGTGTATTTGGTCTTTGTCAGGATACACATGACTTATGTTTTAATTCATATCAGTGTGAAAGATCTAGGAGTCTCATTGTATTGTTAAATTTTTCTTCCTATACACCAGTGTGTGATTTTTAAAAAAATTTCCAAATGTCCCCTTCCACCTTTGTGAGAAAAATAAGCTAATCTCTATGAGAAAGAAACTCTCTCAGTGTTTGAGACAAGGCAGCCAATTTCAGAACTACAACTTCTCTGGCTGTCTCCTTAGCTGTACTTTATTTCTCAGAGCTTTTAGTACATTCCACTTTCTCTTCAATCCTCCCTGGCTCACAGTAGTAAACTGAAGCATTATTTATTAAAGTAAAATGAAATAATTATATCATGCTTCTTACCTGCAAGCATATGAGTTTTGATGCCTTTCTAGAGGAATATATTAGATGGGCAGGCGGTTGGTAATCATCCTACTCTCCCTCATTGGGTGACATTTAAATAATCACACTGAAATCTGCAGTAACTAGAGAGGAGCATTTCAAGTGAATTATTGAGTATTTACTTCATACTATAGTTGAATGATTAGGCATACAGATAAATAAGGGAAGATTTTCATGACATCCATGCTGTTGAATGCAGTGAACATCGAGAATGCAACTTGATTTCTAAAAATTCCTACAGCTACCAGCGAACAAAAAGAATACATCTGAATGGGGAAATTTTCAATATTTTTCCAAGTTCAGGTTGTCTGGCAGCTTATTTTTAGAGATGCCTAGGACACTGAAATAACCGATGATTCATAGGCAAATTCTTTTTTGACTTGGTAACTATGTCCGCAAAAACTATAAAGTTAAAAAAAAAATGAAACTGGACTACTAGAATATTTTCCCTGAAGATCTCTCAGTAGAATGGGGCAGACATTTTTATTTTTAGTAATTATTTATAAGGGTTCTATTAATATTCACCATGTTAAAAATTAATATTGAGAAATGCTTAAAATATGTATACAGTTATCTAAATAAAATTTATATTTTAAGTTTCTATGAAAAATAATTTTATTTTTCAGTAATAATGATGAGTAATATTTTTATTGTATAAATGTAATGTATACAACATGTTTCTGCATACATCTGCATGGTGAAGTGCTTATAACAGTCAAATACTTTAATAAATTACTACAGCATCTTCCATAGTCACCTTTCCTTTTGACATGTGTGTGTGTGTGAGTGTGTGTGTGTGTGTGTGTGTGTGTGTGTGTGTGTGTGTGTGGTAAGGGTATCTAAAATGTATTGTTTTAACAAATTTCCAGTCTATACAATTCAATATCATCAACTACGGTGCTTATGCTGTATGCTAGTTCTCTACACATATTCATCCTATGTAAATAAAAAATTCATACCCTTTGGCCTAGATCTCCCATTTCTCCTGTACCTTTCCTAACTACCATTCTACTCTGCTGCTTTGTGTTTATTATTACGTTTTTAAGATTCCACATATAAGTGAGTTCATGTAGTATTTGTGTTCCTATATCTAGCTTATTTAACTGAACATAATTCATCCATGTTGCTGAAAATGGCAGGATGTCCTTTTTTTAAGGCCAGATAGTATTCTGTTGTATATGTATACCATGGTTTCTTTATCCCTTCTTCTATCAGTAGATGCTTAGGTCGTTTCCCTACTTTGGCTATTGAGAATAATTCTACAATAAGCATGGACACACCGATATCCTTATAAGGTGGTGATTTCATTTCCTTTGGGGATATATCCAGAAGAGGGATTACTATTGTAATTCTACATGAATTATTATATGGTAGTTCTACGTTGAATTTCTTTTAGGAAGCTCTGTGAAGTTTTCCAAAGTGACTACCTAAATCTGCATTCCTACCAATAGTTTACAAGTGTTTCCTTTTCTCTACACCCTCAGCACCACTTATCTCTTGTCTTTTTCATAATAAGCATCCCAACAGATGTTAGGGGGTAAATCATTGTGGCTTTGATTTGTATTTCCCTGAAGACTAGTGATGTTGAGCACATTTTCATATACTTGTTGGCCATTTTTATGTCTTCTCTGGATATAAGTCAGTTGAGGTTCTTTACCTATTATTTAATCAGGTTATTATTTTGTTTTGCTATTGGGTTGTTTGAATTCCTTACATATTTTAGGTATTAACCTTTTAACAGAGACTACGGTTGGTAAATCTATTCTCCCAGTATTTAAGTTGTCTCTTTAGCCTCTTTACCATTGTTTCATGATAAAAACAGTGTGGAGACAGGGATAAATCCAACTTGGTCATTACGTATAATTTCTTTGATGTGTTCTTGAGTTCATTTTGCTGGTGTTCTCTTGATGATTTTTCCATCTATGTTCATCTTAGTGGCCTGTAGTTTTCTAATTGTGTCTGGCTTTGATATAGGAATGATGCTGGCCCCAAAAATGGGTTTGACAGTATTCCCTCTAGTTCTAAGCTTTAGAAAAGTTTAAGAAGAATTTGAGATATGTTCCATGAATATCTAGTTCATTGCATGTTTTTAACATGAATGGATATTAAATTTTATCAATACTTTTTCCACATGTATTGAGATAATCATGTGGTTTTTCTCCTTGGTTCTGTTTATATGGTATGTTTATTGATTTGCGT
Organism: Cebus imitator; assembly: GCF_001604975.1. Taxonomy (NCBI): domain Eukaryota; kingdom Metazoa; phylum Chordata; class Mammalia; order Primates; family Cebidae; genus Cebus; species Cebus imitator. Next base: position 2,421,286 of record NW_016107469.1, read on the forward strand.
ATGTTGAACCAGCCTTGCATCCCAAGGATGAAGCCAACTTGATCGTGGTGGATAAGCTTTTTGATGTGCTGCTGGATTCAGTTTGCCAATATTTTATTGAGGATTTTCACATTGATGTTCATCAGGGATATTGGCCTGAAGTTTTGTATTTTTTGTTGTGTGTCTGCCACGTTTTGGTATCAGGATGGTGTTGGCCTCATAGAATGAGTTAGAAAGAAGCCTCTCCTTTTCAGTTGTTCGGAATAGTTTCAGTGGGAATGAATGGTACAGGTTCCTCTTTGTACCTCTGGTAGAATTGGTCTGTGAATCTTTCTGGTCCTGGGTTTTTTTTTTTTTTTTTTTTTTTTATTGGTAGGCTATTAATTACTGCCTCAATTTCAGAACTTGTTATTAGTCTATTCCGTGATTTTGTTGTGTTGGACCGAGCGTAGAAAGTTAGCACCAAGACAAAAGTATGCCAGATTGCAGGGTCATTTATTATGCCAGCAACCACAGAGGACTCACGTCTCTCCAACCTGTGGCGTCAAAAGGAGGGTGCCAAGACTTTTTATACCCGAAAAACCACCTTGGGAGTGGGGGTGAGGAGCGGGGATGGGGATGAAAAGGTTTTGGACATTCCAAGAGCTAGGGGATTCTGTGATTCACCTCCTGGGTGGAGACGAGGGTGGGGGTCTCCGGACATTCCAAGGGCCAAGGGACTTTTGTCATTCTGTTTGTTACTTCAGTGGTTTACAGAAGTCAAGATAAGCATATGTTTACACACAGATCTTAGTTATCCTGGGCTGCTTATTTTAGTTATTACTAAATAACTAAAGCAAAGGCTAGCAATTCTGGCACAATATCACAATTTGACTTTTTCCTGGTTTATTCTTGGGAGGGTGTATGTGTCCAGGAATTTATCCGTTTCTTCTAGACTTTCTAGTTTATTGGCATAGAGGTAATATAGTATTCTCTGAGTTCGTATTTCTGTGTGGTCAGTGGTGATATCTCCTTTAATAACTTTTTACTGTGTCTGTTTGATTCTTCTCTCATTTCTTCTTTATTAGTGTAGCTAGGGTTTATCTATTTTGTTAATTTTTTCAAAAAACTAGCTCCTGAATTCATTGAGTTTTTGGGAGTGTTTTTATGTCTCTATCTCCTTCAATTCTTGTCTGATCTTAGTTATTTCTTGTCTCCTGCTAGCTTTTGGATTAGTTTGCTCTTGCCTCTCTAGTTCTTTTAGTTGTGATGTTAGGTTGTCAATTTGAGATCTTTCTAACTTTCTTATGTGGGCATTTAGTGCTACACATTTCCCTCTTAACACTACTTTAGCTGTATCCCAGAGATCCTGGTATGTTGTCTCTTTGTTGTTGTTGCTTTCAAAGGACTTCTTTATTTCTGCCTTAATTTCATCATTTACCCAGGAGTCATTCTGGAACAAGTTGTTCAATTTCCATGAAATTGTGCAGTTTTGAGTGAGTTTCTTAATCCTAAATTCTAATTTGATGGCACTGTGGTCTGAGAGACTGTTTGTTATGATTTCAGTTCTTTTGCATTTGCTGAGGAGTGGTTTAATTCAATTATGTAGTTGATCTTAGAATAAGTGTCATGTGGCACTGAGAAGAATGTATATTCTGTTGATTTGGGGTAGAGAGTTCTGTAGACGTCTCCTAGGTCCACGTGATCCAGAGCAGAGTTTAGTCCTGAATATCCTTGTTAGTGTTCAAGTCTCCCACTGTTATTGTATGGGAGCCTGTGTCTGTGTAGGTCTTAGGCTCAAGAAGTTTTTTAATGAATCTGGGTGCTTCTGGTTTGTGTGCGTATATATTCAGAATACTTAGATATTCTTGTTGAATTGTTTCCTTTAGCATTATGTAATGCCCTTCTTTGTCTATTTGATCAGTATTTAAAGTCTGTTTTGTCAGAGATTAGGAATTGCAACCCCTACTTTTTTTTTTTTTTTCTTTCTATTTGTTTTGTAAATTTTCCTCCATCCCTTGGTTTAGAGCCTTTGTGTGTCTTTGCATGGAACATATCTCAAAATAATAAGAGCTATTTATGACAAACCTACAGCCAAAATCATACTGAATGGGCAAAAGCTGGAAGCATTCCCTTTGAAAACTGGTACAAGACAAGGATGCCCTCTCTTACCACTCCTATTCAACATAGTATTGGAAGTTCTGGCCAGGGCAATCAGGCAAGAGAAAGAAATAAAGCGTATTTAAATAGGAAGAGAGGAAGTCAAGTTGTCTCTGTTTGCAGATGACATGATTTTATATTTAGAAAACTCCATTGTCTCAGCCCCAAAACTTCTTGATCTGATAAACAACTTCAGCAAAGTCTCAGGATACAAAATAAATGTACAAAAATCACAAGCCTTCCTTTATACCAATGATAGGCAAGCAGAGAGCCAAATCTTGAATGAACGCCCATTCATAATTGCTACAAAGAGAATATCTAGGAATACAGCTCACTAGGGATGTGAAGGACCTCTTCAAGGACAACTACAAATCGCTGCTTAAGGAAATAAGAGAGGACACCAACAAAGAAACATTCCATCCTCATGGATAGGAGAAATCATATAATCAGAAAATGCCATACTGCCCAAAGTAATTTTTAGATTCAATGCTATTCCCATCAAACTACCATAGACATTTTTCACAGAATTAGAAAAAAAAACTATTTTAAATTTCATATAGAGTCAAAGAAGATCCTGTATAGTCAAGATAATCTTAAGCAAAAAGAACAAAGCTGGAGGCATCATGCTACCTGACTTGACACTGTACTGCAAGGCTACAGTAACCAAAACAGCATGGTACTCTTGCCAGAATAGACCTACCGACTAATGGAGAAGAGAGGCCTCAGAAATAACACCACACATCTACAACCATATGATCTTTGACAACCCTGACCAAAACAAGCAATGGGGAAAGGATCTCCTAATCAGTAAATGGTTGCTACTTCAACTTTGTTTGTTAACGCTTTGTTGAACCTTTTTGTTTCTTCTTGATTGGATCTTACTAGGTAGTGTGTTGCTGGAAACTTATATGTTTTCTCTAGGTTATTCAATGTTGGCATACGACTGTTTATAATAGTCCCTTATGATCCTTTTAACTTCTGAGGCATCTGTTGTAAGGTCTCCTCTCTAATCTGTGATTTCTTTTTCTTTTTTTTTTTTTCTGAGACAGAGTCTCACTTTGTTGCCCAAGTTGGAGTGCAGTGGTGCCATCTCGGCTCACTGCAACCTCCACCTCCCATGTTCAGGCAATTCTCCTGCCTCACCATCCTGAGTAGCTGGGACTACAGGGAGGCATCACTACACATGGCTAATTTTTTTTAATTTTTAGTAGAGGTGGGATTTCGCCATGTTAGCCAGGATGGTATTGATCTCCTGACCTCATTATTGCCCACCTCTGCCACCCAAAGTGCTGGGATTACAGGCGTAAGCCACAGCGCCTGGCCTGTGATTTCATTTATTTGAATCTTCTGTCTGCCTTAGTTGGTGTAGCTAAGGATTTTTCACTTTTATTTTTGCAAAAAAAGAACAAAAAAAAACCACTTCTTTGTTTTATTGATATTTTTCCTATACTTTTTCTATTCTCATTTGATATATTTCTGTGCTGATCCTTATTGTTTCCTTCCTTCTGCTACGTTTGGGTTTAGTTTGTTCTTCTTTTTCTAGTTCCTTTTGGTGTAATGTTGAGGTGTTTATTTGTGATCTTTGTTCTTTTATATGTACATGTTTATTGCTGTAAACTTTGCTTTTACAGCTACTTCTGCTGTGTCCCATAAGTTTTGGTATACTTTGTTTCCATTTTTATCTCTATATATTTATAAATTTTCCTTATAATTTCTTATTTCTTTTTGGCACATTGGCTGTTCAGATGCATGGTTTTTGATTTCTTATATTTGAGAATATTCCAGGTCTTTTTGTCCTGTTATTAATTTCTACTTTTATACCATTATAGTCAGAAAATATTTTGATATATTTTTAATCTTAAATTTGTTAATCTTGTTTTGTGATTTAACATATGATATATCCTGGGGAATGTTTCATGTGGGCTTGAGAAGAATATGTATCCTGTGCATGTTCGACATATATCTCTTAGGTCCATTTGATTGAAAGTATAGGTGAACAAAAAAGTATAAGTGAAGTCCAACATTTTCTATTAATTTTCTCCTGGATCATCTTCCTATTGCTGAAAGTGTGATATTGAAATCTCCTTCAATTATTGTATTGCTGTCTATCCCTCCCTTCATATCTGTTAATATTTGCTTTATACATTTAGATGCTCTGATGTTGGGTGGTGCATATGTATTTATAATTGTTATATTTTCTTTTTTTACAGTTTTGAATTTAAAGGCTATTTTATCTGATAAATAGCTACTCCTGCTCTATTTTGATTTCCATTTGTATGGGAATTGTTATATTTTCTTTTTATACAATTTTGAATATAAAGGCTATTTTATCTGGTAAACAGCTACTCCTCTATTTTGATTTCCATTTGTATGGGATATCTATTTTCATCATTTCATTTTCAGTCAATGTGTTTCTTTACAAGTGAAATGAGTCTCTTTCAGGCAGCATGTAGTTGGGTCTATTTTAAATTTATGTAGCTGCTCTGTATATTTTATTAATTTTAGACCATTTACATTTAAAGTAACTATTGATCAGTAAAGATTTACTATAGATATTTTATTTATTGTTGTCTGGATATTTATAGATTATTCCTTTCTTTCCTTATTGCAGTATTTCTTTGTAATTATGTAATTTTCTGTAGTAATATGCTTTGATTATTTTTCTTCTCTATTTTGTATCTACTATAGATGTTTGCCTTGGGGTTACCATGAGGCTTATGTGAAACATCTCATTTATATCCAACTTAAGTTGACTCACATAGAAGAGGTGGAAATTTCTAAATGAAGTTTACAACTGGGAGTTCAGGTGTTTATGTTTTAGGAATCTTCAAAATTTATGAGATCTCTAGAGCTGTAGCTGCCACTGTAATGAGCTGCAAGGATTCATTTCCTGCCAAAGGGTAGCTAAATCACCTCTCTTACCGAACCCAACAGTGACTCAGACATTCAATCATTTCTCTAGTCATTCATTTACAAAAGATTCATTAAACTACTCGGTGTGAGACACTGCTCTATGGCTTAGTGATACCAGTGTAAACAAAGCACATTTGCTCCAATTGTAGCAGTCATATGGTGGTATAAAAGCTAAACATGATATTTGAAGCTTTTCAGAATTAAAACTGTGTGACCTTGGGCAAATCCAAAACTCTCTGATATTAATATCTTCAACTATGAATTGGGATAACATCTGTCCCAAATAAATTGTCTTTAGATGATCAGATATGCTAATGCATGCTAATGCAGGTGGGAGTACTTTTTAATGGGCATTTTTTAAAATTTGCTTTTTTTTTTTTTTTAACATAGACAACTGATTAAATAGCATTTCTTCTCAAGTGTCCAACTTGGTAAATAAACATGATGACCAGAATGTCAAAGGGTTGAGCATATCTTATGTGTTTTAAAACTAGATTCATCACTAGAACTGTGGCCAAAAGAAAGCACATTGACAATAATGAATTTAAGATCTGTCAAAACAGAAGTGATAGAAATTCATCTTCACATTTTTAATGCTCTTATTAGGAACTTTTATTTTTCCCAAATGAAACATGGTTTTACATCTTTATAGCTGTTCCAACTTTTAAAATTATCCAGCATGTTCCTGAATTTAACAGGTTTTAATTTCTAAGTTACTCTCTACCTTTCCATGTATTGCAACGTGGAAGCAAATATGAAATCCATGAATACACAGTAATATTTTCAGCTATTTATTTGTTTACTGACTAACTTGTTCTCTCATTGGTAACATATTAAAGTAATATATTTAAAAATACTTGTACAGCTTATTAAATGAATTAGTATGAATATATCTGACCCCAGAGATATTCTTACAAATGTCCAGTAGGCTAGGAAGAAATACACTGAGAGAAAAGTATGCTGGTATAATGTATCTGGTTATGATTTATTACAACCCTTCTTGTCTGGATTAATTATTGTGTGAATAAATTTTAAAATGTCACATAAGTAGTGTGTCCTGATAAACCTGTATAATTAAAATGTGGTTTACCAGTTCCTTTTCTCAGATTATAAATTATTGACGTTGTGATTGTATTAGTGCAGCTTTGTTAATTTCTCTCATGTTTAATGTCGGCCCAGAGGAATAGATTTGCTTATAATGTTAATGAACCAAAAGATGGATGGTGAGGGTTCATTGCCATGGTTGATCAGATTTGTAAAAGGCTAATACAGTTATATTAATTCAATGTTATGTTTATTTCTCTATTCTGTGTCATCATCTAGTAGCTAAACAGATTGAAGTCCCTTTTGGGGTCAGCGCTCACATAGAATAGCAAAGCTGAAAATCAGTCATGCACTGAGATTAAAATGGAGTGATTGTGAACATGAAAGTGGGAGGAAATATGTAAACAGAAAGAGTATGAAAGAGTGGAAACAGAGTTAGTCACATGAAAGTAGCTGGGCGCGGTGGCTCACGCCTGTAATCCCAGCACTTTGGGAGGCCAAGGCGGGTGGATCACGAGGTCAAGAGATCGAGACCATCCTGGTCAACATGGTGGAACCCCCGTCTTTACTAAAAATACAAAAATTAGCTGGGCATGCTGGCGCGTGCCTGTAATCCCAGCTACTCAGGAGGCTGAGGCAGGAGAATTGCCTGGACCCAGGAGGCGGAGGTTGCG
>NW_016107469.1:2428987-2430793 GCF_001604975.1 Cebus imitator
ACCTGATCAATAACCTGATTTGATCATTATACATTCCACGAATGTATCAAAGTATCACATGTGTGCCATAAAAATATACAAATATTATTGGTAAATAAATTACAAATAATTATGTATAATAACCAACAAAAATAAAAGATCAAGGAAAAATAATCCTTTAAATCATGCAGGGTAATCTTCCAGTGAGTTCCTTCAATGAACAGGAATGGCCTTTCCCTCATGCCTTTTAAAGAGTCAGCATCTTGCTAAGCTAAGTGGAACTTTTGTATTTAAACACAGCATTGATTTGAATAATGTATTACCTTAAATGAAAACCAAACATTTCATAGTGATTGATTCAAATGCTGGAAAAAAAACAGCAATGAGGCATTTTTGAGATACATTTCCTTTTTTCTTATCTGATAAGATTTGCAGGAGTTTTATCAGTGATCTATATTTTTTTCTTTATCTAATAGACTAATGTTAGAACCTAACCCAGGAGTAAGCTGTGACTCCATTGCATTCTCCATTAAGAAGAAATAAAATTTACCCAGGCCAAGGAGTCCAAGGCAGATGCTGGACACTGCTAGATACTTCAGGACTAGGCAGCAGCTGCCTCGAGTCAGCAGATAGCTAATAAAGAGGCAGGCACATCCAGGATGGTAGACAGGTTACAGAGACAAATAACAGTGGGTAGGAAAGTACAGCTACTGAGATTTCAGGCTTAGAAACAGATTCCAGAGATTAAGAGATTAGCAAATAAAGGGAGAAGAAAACAAGAAAGAAAGCCTAGTAAATGGTTTTACAATCTGATCAGAGTGTAGAAGTCACTTGATTTCTGATATATTGGATCAGTCTCAGGTTTTATGCCAATTAAGTACAATTAACATTTTAGCCATTTCTTTGTGTCAAATACCCAAATATTTTATTCCATAATCAAATTTTCTTTTTTCTGTTTGTCTTAACATTGTTTGGCCATGTTAAACTTGTACTTATATTGGAGGAATCAAAGATGTCTTATATATTTAAAAATAATTTTGTATAGTACAGCTCTTGTTAGGGTATAAACACATTTGATTGAAGACTTTTCTTTGCTCTTAGATGACACTAAGAGAAAAAATACTGCAAAACTATAAAAAAAATTATGTCACAAGTAAAATAGCAATATTAACTTTTTGCTGTTAGTATGCCAGGGATCCTTAAAGTTTGTTGTAGATTGACTACTGCAGAAAACAGACTCAGATGGAAATGAGTGTGAAGGATGTTTCTTAGGGAGTGGACTTGGGCTCAGCACTTGGGGTGTGGGGAAAGGAAAGAATTAGGGTTGGGCAGAGGAAGAACTGGGGCTGTGAAGCATCACAACAGGGATGCAGCTGACTCCAAACAGAGCCCTGAAGCTTAGGTAGCCTCGCAGAGTTGCTCCTCTTTGGAGAGAGAAGCTAGTGGTTTATCCCCAGTACTTGGGTAGGGATTCACTGGAGAAGAGGTAATCTCTTTCAGCGAGGTCATACCCAGCTTGGGGTATATGTCCTTGAGTCTTGAAGGGAATAGGGCAGAGAGACCTGGGCACTGCAGTATTCATGACAATTCCTCCATATTTCTGTGGCCGTTTGTCTCATATAATTTCTCAGGGTGGCTCCTTTAGGACTCTGATGGGACTTTCTGTTTGGAAAAACTTGTAAGGTTATAAGGGAAAAAGGTTAGTAGGGCAAATTGCAGCCCCAGCTGCTACTGGAGAGGCTGAGCTCTAGGCTAAACTCTCTGATTCATTCTAGAGCCCTTTACCTTAGTTCTTATAATGGTAGAAGGATGCTAACTTTGTGGGTA
>NW_016107469.1:2433311-2434905 GCF_001604975.1 Cebus imitator
TATATACAGTCACAGAGTCCTCTGGTGAGAACCTACAATGGAAGAGTGTGCTTGTTATGTCCTTAACTGGTTGGATGGAGTCTTCACATATTTATTTGTTAAGTAAAATATCCTTGTTGGAAAAGTCCCATATGAAATATAAAATGCAGTATTTTTCTAAGATGGAGTTTAATGAAGGGTTGCTCTATACACCCCAATTTCCTAGTTTTGATGTATTTCTGGATTTACTTCCTCAGAGTTTCCTCTCCTAGTTCTGGGGGACTTTTCAATTTCTGTTGCTACCTGGTTTCCAAATATTACTTCTTTCTAGAATTCATTAAAAAGGTATAATCCAGCAAAAATATAAAGATTTTTGTGGGTTTGGAAAGAAAAGTCGTATCACACAAGGAGTCCATGGAAATCTTCTTGGCCCAGTGTAATTTCCACCCTTCCTCTTGTGGCCATTCTTCATCCAAAACTTTCCAGGCCTCTGGTGAAGTGTCTCTCCCCACGGAGTGCAGTCCCTAGGTCTTAGAGGGAGTGATTCCCTGAAGCTGATGACAATTTTTAGCTATCTCTTCATCTCCTCTCTCTGTGTCCTGTGAATTCTAGTGAATAATATTCACATCACATTAAATTTTTATTTCTTATGAAACTGTTCTAAATTGCCATCTTGTCTCCCAGTCCTTGAAGAATAAATAGCCCTTGATCTTGCAGATCCAACAATCTTAATTCAGTTCAGCTGCCACATTTGATAGTTGAGAAAACTAAAGCTCAGAGAAGGGAAGTGATTTACCAAAAAATATTGGGGCTATTTGGAAGCAGAGCTGAAGGCATAATTCTGGTCTTCCTCCTCCTAGGCCAATGCCCCTATCTACTTGTGTCATTTTTTGCTTCATTCCAGATTGGCAAGATTGTAATAATGAAAGATGACAGGGTTTCTGATGCACCTTGTATTCTTGTCTATTATAAGCCCGAATATATGTTTTCCAGAATAGTTAATCACTAGTAGAAGAAGATAGTGTGATTTCTTGTCCTGTAAATCATGAAAAAACACCTCCTGTACCTTCTCTTAATGTTTGCCATATTGTTTTTCAGGCTACAAGGAATTGGTTTCAGTGTAATTGTGTATAAATACTGCCCGTTGGTCTCTCCTTATTAGTACATGCTGACTAACATTACGAGGTAATAATTGGTTATACTGTATTAGGAGAATAACAGTTTATAACAATATTACCTGCAATAAATTTCATACTTTCTTTTCCTATTCAGTGAAGCAATTGTTTGGCTTTATGGCTACACAGACAGTTTTTCTTTGATAGCTAGGTTTATTTTGTCATAAGGCAATCAGGTGGCACAAAAGTATTAACAACTACAGGAAACCAACATCTAGCAAATAAATTTGAAGATCATGTTCACCCTGAAAAAACAAGTGCCTTTAAAAAAATTTTTCCAACTTTTAACTTCCAACAGAAAAGTTGAAAAAGAAGTACTGTAAAGACACGTGTGCCCTTTATTTAGATTCACAAATTAACATTTTCTGGAATTGGCTTTGTGTGTCTCTATGTCTCTTTTCCTCTTCACATACACACTCATTTTCTCTCTCTTACACACA
>NW_016107469.1:2436273-2437148 GCF_001604975.1 Cebus imitator
AAATTATAATTAGAAATTAATAATTAGAAAAAATTTAGTTTCTCAGTCGCATGAGTCACATTTAAGTGTACAAGTATTCACTCAACACATGTAGCTAGTGGCTACCTATTGAACAGCACAGATGTAGGACATTTTTATGATTTAGAAATTGTGTTGGATAGTAATAAATGCCTATTTCAAATGTATTTGCACAGAGTTGTACAAAATAGTCCCTTATAATTAGAGTTAACTTATAATGTTTTTCTTGTCTTTTTTTGCTTTTATGCTTATTTCCCTTCTTACTAATTTGTCTATTTCCTTTTTTTCAAGGCACCAAACTATTTATTATATCTATTATTTTTTGGGTTTTATCTCACATTTTCCTTTCCTTATGCTTTCTTTTGATTTAGTTTATCAGTTATTTTTTAAATTTTATTTTAGGTTCAGAGGTACCTGTGCCGGTTTATTATATAGGTGTCACTGGGGATTTGTGTACAGATTATTTAGTCACCTATGTGGTAGGCACAGTACCTGATAGGTAGTTTTTCAGTCCTGACCCTCCTCTTTCCTTCATCCTCAAATAAGTCCCAGTGTCTGTGGTGTCCATGTGTACTCAATGTCGAGCTTCTACTTGTGAGAACATGTAGTATGTGGTTTTCTGTTCCTCTGTTCGTTCATGTAAGATAATGGCTTTTACCTTCATCGATGCTGCTGCAAATAACATGGCCTCATTCTGTTTTATGGCTCCATCGTGTTCCATGGTATATATGTACCACAGTTTCTTTATCAGTCTACCATGGATGGGCATTTAAGTTGGTTCTGGTTCTTTGCTATTGGGAATCATGCTGCAATAAGCATATGCGTGCATGTATCTTTTTCTTTTCTCTGTTATCTTT
>NW_016107469.1:2440878-2442902 GCF_001604975.1 Cebus imitator
CAGAGCCAGCCTATCCCTTCCTCTAAGGCACACCAAGGCAACAGTGTTTAAAAAGAAAGGAGGCAGTGGCATGGAGGCTCCAGAGACTGAGCCATTCCTATGGCAAAAAGGGAGGCAGTGGGGCCCACTGCTGAGGGCCATCTGGCAGGTGTTGCATTCTACCTTCCTCATGCGACCCACAGCCTCTTCGTCAGTGATGTCTTCAGGTTCACTGTCCCCAAGCTGCTTAGGTGAGTCCAGACTTCAGGAGCTCTGCTAAGGCTGGTGGTCTCTTAATGGCATCCCTCCAGGGTCAGAGGGCTTCAGCTCTCATGCTTCTGCCTATAGATCGGGTGCTCGGGACACTGGAGGGTGGGTGAGAAGGATACTGAAAAAGGGAAATGATTAATGAGAAAGTGACTCTCCCCCACAAGGGCAAATAAGCAAGCTCTTACCTGACTGTATAAATTAGCTTTTGTTGTAAAATGCCCCAAAAGTGAGTGGCTTAAAATTATAAACGTTCATTTATTTAGTTTATGGTAATGTGCACCAGTAACGTGGACTGGGCTCAGCTGGGTGTTTCTCCTTTTCTTGGCTGGGTTTTCTCGTGTGCCTACAGTTGTGTGTCTGAAGCTGGGATGGCCTTCTGTTCCATATGGGTTCCCATCCTCCAAAAAGCTAGCTCAGACTTGCTCATGTGGCTGCTTGGGAGGGTTCTAAGCAATAGGCCAAAAGCCACATTTTCTCTTGAGGCTCACAGCCAGCATAGCTTTACCTCCACTCTGCTCTGTTGGTCAAAGGTGGTTTTGTGGCCAGCCCAGATTCAAGTGGCGTCTGCTCAGTGGCCGTAACAGAGCATCACAGACTGAGTAGCTTCAACAACAGAAATGTATTTTCCTCATGATTCTGGTGGCTGGAAGTTCCATATCAGGTATCTGCAAGTTGCTTCCAGCTGAGGCCTCTACCTTTGGTGTGCAGTTGGCCACCTTCTCCCTGTGTCCTCATATGGTCTTTCCTCTGTGTCCACCCTGGCGTCTCCCTGTGTGTCTGCATTTTCTCCTCTTACCAGGACTCCAGACTGGATGCAGGCCCAGCCTAATGACCTCATTTTAACTTTATTGCCTCTTTAAAGGCCCTATTTCCAAATACAGTCACATTCAGAAGTACCGGGGGTTGGGGCTTCAACATACAAATTTTGTGAGAACACAATTTAGCCCAGAACAAGGAGCGAGAAAAACCCCATCTCTTGATCTTGAGGAGCTGCAATAAGATTGAAAAGAAGCATGGACAGTGAGGGAAATAACCAAGATCATGATTGCGATAAAGTCAGCCACGCCAACTGATTCTCCACACCTGGCCTGGTTTGGGTAAAGGCAACACACATGGGCACCTCCTCTCACCAGATGTACCTTCTTCCTCCTTCCCCTGCAAACCTTTTCCTGGAGTGTATTGGTGATCTCAAGTCTCCAGCCTGGAAGGGCTACCTCCTCGCGGTGCTGATGTTCCTCTCGGCCTGCCTGCAAACGCTGTTGAAGCAGCAGAACACGTACCGGCTCAAGGTGCTGCAGATAAGGCTGCAGTGTGCCATCAACTGGCCTGGTGTACAGAAAGGTGAGCCCCGGGGGACAAGTGCAGGTCTTCCCAGCAGGGAAAAGGAACATAACTGAACCGGTTGGTAGTAGTGCTATCAGCAGCTGAGAACGCTTTCAGTCCTTACTTATTAGAGTCACTCACGATATATTCTCACTTCCTTTGTTATTTCTCTTTATTTGTATGTATTTATTTTCTCAAGACAGAGTCTCCACCACCGTGGAGGTCTCCACCCACCGTGACCTCCTAGAGTGCTGGGATTACAGGCATGAGCCACCTCGCCCGGCCTCCCTTCCTTCTTAAGTCTGAGTCATATTCTGCTGTGCAGATGGATCACACTGTGTTTATCTTTTCATCTGATGGTGGGCCTGTCGGTTGATTTTGCCTTTTGGCTGTTGTGAATAGCACTGCTGTGAGCACAGGTGTGCAAATACCTCTCTGAGTTCCTGCTTTCT
>NW_016107469.1:2443344-2444755 GCF_001604975.1 Cebus imitator
GAGAGAAAATCCCAAGTGCACCTGTGGAACACCATGGGCACCCCCCAACTCAGGACTGTGGGAGAGAGAGTGTGTTGAAGGAGAGAGAAACCTGGAAGCTGCTTAGCCCCACTTTGTCCCCTGCCCCGATTTTTTTTTTTTTTTCTTTTGAGATGAAGTCTTGCTCTTTCACCCAGGCCTGTAGTGCTGTGATGTGATCTTGGCTCACTGCAACCTCCACCTCCCAGGTTCAAGAGATTCTCCTGCCTCATCCAACTGAGTAGCTGGAACTACAGGTGAGTGCTACCACACCTGGCTAATTTTTGCATTTTTAGTAGAACTGGGGTTTCACCATGTGGGCCACGCTGGTCTCCAACTCCTGACCCTAGGCGATCCACCCACCTCAGCCTCCCAAAGTGCTGGGATTCCAGGCCTGAGCCACTGTGCTCAGCCAAGCCCTGCTCGGTTCTAATCCCACTGCCTGTGAAAGGCTTCTGGGAGCTCACAGAAACAACGGCCCCAGTATGACGGCTCCCACTCCCTTGCTCCCAGAGTTCTGGGGACGCACAGTGAGGAGTGATTGTTTTCTTCACTCATCTAGATGTGATGAACCTGGTCAAAGAAGTTTGCTGTTGCTGACTTGCAGCTGGTCAGGCCCCTGCCCTGTGGAAATTGCCCCCACTAAATCCTTATGCCTCAGTTTACTCAGCTAACTCAGACCTCCAGCCCTGCCTTAGGCTGGGTTAGGCTTCTCCCTGTCATGCCATGTGGGAATCTCCCTTGTGATACTTTATTTATTTATTTATTGAGATGGGATCTTACTCTATCACCCAGGCTGGAGTGCAGTGATACAATCTCAGCTCACTGCAACCTCTGCCTCCCAGCTCCAAGAGATTCTCCTGCCTCAGCCTACTGAGTAGCTGGAATTATAGGCACATGCCACCACAGCCTGCTAATTTTTGTATTTTTAGTAGAGACGGGGTTTCTCCATGTTGGTCAGGTGGGTCTCAAACTCTTGACCTTGTGATCCACCTGCCTCAGCCTCCCAAAGTGCTCAGATTACAAGCTCACACCATGATCATACCTGATCATCTTCCCACCGCGGGCAGGGCTAGGGGCTGTGTTGTCTAGAAATTCCTCAGCTCTTTATGCTGGTAAGGGAAGAAGGAAGAGGGGCCCTTGGGGGACATGCGGTGATGTTTGGTGGGGACATAGCTCACCAGACTGTACTTGGTGTTCCCATGTAACTTGTAACTGCTCTCATAGAAGGTGACCTGGAACCCCAGGGAGTGGGGGTTGCTCTCTATCACCTAGGGGTGGGGGGAAGAGAAGCTGAGACTGTACAGAGCCAGCAGGCAGGACAGGGCAACCAGGGCCAGGCGCGGTGGCTAATGCCTGTAATTCCAGCAGTTTGGGAGGTTGAGGCAGGTGG
>NW_016107469.1:2445657-2446926 GCF_001604975.1 Cebus imitator
GTGATCCACCCGCCTCGGCCTCCCAAAGTGCTGGGATTACAGGCTTGAGCCACCGTGCCCGGCGCATTTATTTATTTTTTGAGACAGAGTCTCACACTGTCATCCAGGCTGGAGTGCCGTGGTACAATCTTGGCTCACTGCAACCTCTGCCTATCAGGTTCCAGTGATTCTCCTGCCTCAGCCTCCCGAGTGGCTGGCATTATGGGCGTGAGCACTGGGTAAATTTTGTATTTTTAGTAGATTGGGTTTCACCATGTTGGCCAGGCTGGTCGAGAACACTCGACCTCAGGTAATCTGCCTAAATCAGTCTCCTATAGTGTTGGGATTACAGGCGTGAGCCACTGTACCTGGCCTATTTATTTTTTTGTTTGTTTGTTTTTGGAGGTGGAGTCTGGCTCTGTTGCCTGGGCTGCAGTGCAGTGATCCCCTCTTGGCTCACTGCCTGCAACCTCTGCCTCCCAGGTTCAAGCGATTCTCCTGCCTCAGCCTACTGGGTAGCTGGGACTACAAGCACCCTACCACACCTAGCTAATTTTTGTATTTTTAGTAGAGACAGTGTTTTACCATGTTGCCCAGGCTGGTCTTGAGCTCCTGAGCTTAGGCAATCTGCCCACCTCAGCCTCCCAAAGTGCAGGAATTACGTGTGTGAGCCACCATACCCGGCCCGCAAATGCATGTAATGCACCTACGCTACCAAGCATTGGAGGTTAGCCCAGCTGACTTTTAGTACTGCTCGGTTTAAAATAAACCGAGCAGTACTAAAAGGAGCACAAAACCCACTCACCCTTCCCCACCTTGGATCATGACTTTGACATTTCAGGGGTCCAGCCTTCGTGAATGTTTGTAGAAATAGATAATAAACTTGGATAAATGTGCCCACGCTTAAGTGTACTATTCAATGGCATTTGGTGGATTCACAATATTGTGCAACCATCACCACCATCTCTTTCTAAACTTCCTCATCATCCCAAACAGAAATGCTGTCCTCATGAAGCAATAGTTTACCTACTTTTAAATTTTTATTGACTTATTTATTTATCTTGAGACCGAATCTTGCTCTGTCTCCCAGGCTAGAGTACAATGGCACAATCTCGGCTCACTGCTACTTCTGCCTCCCAGGTTCTGAGCAATTCTCCTGCCTCAGCTTCAGGAGTTGGGATTACAGGCACACGCCACCACACCCAGCTAATTTTTGTATTTTTAGTAGAGACGGGGTTTCACCGTGTTGGTCATGCTGGTCTTGAACTCCTGACCTCGTCGTGATCCACC
>NW_016107469.1:2450476-2453378 GCF_001604975.1 Cebus imitator
AGAGTTTGATCATGTTGGCAAGATTCAGTGGGTGATGTGATTGATCTCTTATTGGTGATGAATACTATCCTATTGTCTCTCCTATTTTGTTAATTTTTTAAATTAGTTTTTTAGAAATAGGGGTCTCATTTTGTCACCCAGGATGAAGTGCAGTGACTCCACCATAGCTGCCTGAAGCCTCAAATTCCTGGGCTCAAGTGATCCTCACACCTCAGCCTCCTGAGTAGGTGAGACCACACACCACCACACCCAACTTTTTTTTCTTTTTTGAGATGAAGTCTCACTCTGTCGCCCAGGCTGGAGTACAGTGGCATGATCTCAGCTCATTGCAAACTCCGCCTCCCAGGTTAATGCAATTCTCCTACCTCAGCACTCTGAGTAGGTGGAATTATAGGCATCTGCCACCACACCCAGCTAATTTTTATATTTTTAGTAGAGATGGGGCTTTGCCATATTGGCCAGGCTGGTCTTGAACTGACCTGGTGATCCACCCACCTCAACCTCCCAAAGTGCTGGGATTCTAGGCGTGACCCACCATGCCCAGTACCTAATTCCTATTCACTGGTCATGGATGGGAGGTATGGACCCTTTCCCCAGAATACATGCTGGCCCCATCAGAACATCAGGGTTCAGTCTCCTAAGAGATGTTCCTCTGTTTGTGCTACACACCCAAATAATCTATCTCAGTCCACGATTAGACAATTTCCAGGAATGACAGTGGCTGTAGTCTAGCTGGAAAAACACTGAAGTAGGTGTCAGCAGACCCCGGGACTCTTTTGACTCAGCCACTAACAACTTATTGTGGCCTTGGGGAAAAAAAAAGCTGGAGCGACCATGCCTGTAATCCCAGCAGTCTGGGAGGTCTATGTGGGAGGATTGCTTGAGCCCAGGAGTTTGAGAGCAGCCTGGGCAACATAGCAAGACCCATCTCTACAAAAAATTTCAAACAATTTTCCAGGTGTGGCAGTGTCCCCTTGTAGTCCCAGCTACTCAGGAGGCTAAAGTGGGAGGATCACTTGAGTCCCGGAGGTCAAGACTGCAGTAAGCCAAGATCATGCCACTGCACTCATACTTGGGCTTCAAAGTGAGACACTATCTCAGAAACCAAAAGCTAGAGCTTTTGTTTTCACATTTGTAAAAGGTAAATGATATTATCTCCTTCATGGAGTTACAGTGAGCATGGAAATACAATTATTTCTTTTCCCTCTCCTTTTAGAAATACAGTGAGATAGCCATAGTGGCCAGGTGAGGTGGCTCATGCCTGTAATCCCAGCACTTTGGGAGGCTGAGGCAGGTGGATCACCTGAGGTCAGGAGTTGAAGACCAGCCTGGCCAACATGGTGAAACCCTGACTCCACTAAAACTACAAAAATTAGCCCAGTGTGGTGGCACATGCCTACAATCTCAGCTATTCGGGAAGCTGAGGGCGGAGAATTGTTTGAACCCGGGAGGTGGAGGTTGTAGTGAGCCTAGATCATTCCACTGCACTCCAGCCTGGGAGACAGAGCCAGACTCCATCTCAAAAAACAAAGAAACAAAAACAAAACAAAATCCGGTGTGGTGGCTTATGCCTGTAATCTCATCACTTTGGGAGGCCAAGGTGAATGGATCACCTGAGGTCAGGAGTTCAAGACCAGCCTGACCAACATGCAGAAACCCCGTCTCTACTAAAAAAAACAAAATTAGCCAAGCATGGTGGCGTGTGCCTGTAATTCCAGCTACTTGGGAGGCTGAGGAAGGAGAATTGCTTCAACCTGGGAAGCGGAGGTTGCAGTGAGCTGAGATTGCACTCCAGCATGGACAATGAGAAGAAAACTCCGTCTCAAAAATAATAATAATTAGATAGGCATAGTGCACAAGACAATGTCAGGTGACACCTGCGCCACAACTTAATACCACTTTGAGTCTGGACAGACGACGTAGGTCTCTGTGCCTCAGTTTTTCCACCTATCATATAGGAATCATATGAGGATGTTCTCCTAAGATGATGCTCAACGCTAAATAATGTTACCCACGAACGTGCCTAGACCAGCACCTCATGCATTTTAAGTACTCTTCCCTTTTGGCTGTTGTTGTTCCTGTTATTTTACTAACTGGAGTGATTTCTAGCCTGCAAAAGAAAAATCCGAAGTTTGTGAACAAGACCATTATTCCTTACCAACTGATTAATAACACCAATTTTTCTTTTTCTTTTTCTTTCTTTTTGTTTTTGTTTGGGAGAAAGAGGTGGAAAGGGAACTTTCCATATACATTTACATAAATATATATAATTTTATATTTATATAAAATACATATTTACATAATTTTATATTTATATAAAATACATATTTAATTTAATTTTATATTTATATAAAATATATAATTTATATATATATATATATTGCATTTTAGGTTTTGGGGTACATGTGAAGAACATGCAAGATTGTTGGATAGGTACATACGTGGCAATATGGTTTGCTGCCTTCCTCCCCATCACCTATATCTGACATTTCTCCCCATGTTATCCCTCCCCAACTCCCCACCCCCTGCTGTCGCTCCCCTAGTTCCCCCTCAGAGACCCCAGACTGTGATGCTCCCCTCCCTGTGTCCATGTGTTCTCATTGTTCAACACCCGCCTATGAGTGAGAACATTTGGTGTTTGATTTCCTGTTCCTGTGTCAGTTTGCTGAGAATGATGGTTTCCAGGTTCATCCATGTCCCTACAAAGGACACAAACTCATCGTTTTTTATGCTGCATAGTATTCCATGGTGTATATGTGCCACATTTTCCCTGTCCAGTCTACCATCATGGGCATTTGGGTTGGTTCCAAGTCTTTGCTGTTGTAAACGGTGCTGCAGTGAACATTTGTGTGCATGTGTCCTTATAATAGAAAGATTTATTTATTTATTTATTTATTTATTT
>NW_016107469.1:2453937-2457927 GCF_001604975.1 Cebus imitator
CTAACTGGCGTGAGATGGTATCTCAATGTAGTTTTGATTTGCATTTCTCTGATGACCAGTGATGATGAGCATTTTTTCATATGTTTGTTGGCCTCATGTATGTCTTCTTTTGCAAAGTAGCTGTTCATAACCTTTGCCCACTTTTGAATGGGCTTGTTTGTTTTTTTTCTTGTAAATCTGTTTTAGTTCTTTGTAAATTCTGGTTATTAGCCCTTTGTCAGATGGGTAAACTGCAAAAATTTTTTCCCATTCTGTTGGTTGCCAATTCATTCTTATGATTGTTTCTTTGGCTGTGCAGAAGCTCTGGAGTTTAATTAGGTCCGATTTGTCTATTTTGGCCTTTGTTGCCAATGCTTTTGGTGTTTTAGTCATGAAGTCCTTGCCTATGCCTATGTCCTGGATGGTTTTGCCTAAGTTTTCTTCTAGGGTTTTTATGGTGTTAGGTCTTAGGTTTAAGTCTTTAATCCATCTGGAGTTAATTGCAGTGTCAGGTGTCAGGAAGGGGTCTAGTTTCTGCTTTCTGCACAGGACTAGCCAGTTTTCTCAGCACCATTCATTAAACAGGGAATTCTTTTCCCATTGTTTGTTTTTGTCAGGTTTGTCAAAGATCAGATGGTTGTAGATGTGTCACATTGCCTCTGAGGCCTCTATTCTGTTCTACTGGTCTATATCTCTGTTTTGGTACCAGTACCATGCTGTTTTGATTACTGTAGCCTTGGAATGTAGTTTGAAGTCAGGTAGTATGATGCCTCCCGCTTTGTTCTTTTTGCCTAGATGTGACTTGGCTATGTGGGCTCTCTTTTGGTTCCATATGAAGTTTAAGGTGGTTTTTTCCAGTTCTGTGAAGAAGGCCATTGGTATCTTGATGGAGATATCATTGAATCTATAGATTACTTTGGGCAGTATGGCCATTTTCACAATATTCATTCTTCCTAACCATGAACATGGAATGTTTCTCATCTGTTTGTGTCCTCTCTTATTTTGTTGAGCAGTGGTTTGTAGTTCTCCTTGAAGAGATCCTTTACATTCCTTGTTAGTTGTATTCCTAGGTATTTTATTCCCTTTGTAGCAATTGTGAATGGTATTCATTCTTCATTTGGCTCTCTCTCAGTCTGTTATTGGTGTATAGGAATGCTTGTGACTTTTGCACATTGATTTTGTATCCTGAGACTTTGCTAAAGTTGCTTATCAGTTTCAGGAGATTTTGGGCTGAGACGATGGGCTCTTCTAAATATACAATCATGTCATCTGCAAATAGAGACAATTTGACTTCCCCCTTTCCTAATTGAATACGCTTTATTTCTTTTTATTGCCTGATTGCTCTGGCTAGAATTTCCAATACTACATTGAATAGGAGTGGTGAGAGAGGGCATCCTTGTTTAGTGCCAGATTTTGAAGGGAATGCTTCCAGTTTTTGCCCATTCAGTATGATATTGGCTGTGGGTTTGTCGTAAATAGCATTTATTATTTTGAGATACGTTCCATCAATACCTAGTTTATTGAGAGTTTTGCCTCTGCATCTATGGAGATAATCATGTGGTTTTTGTCTTTTGTTTTGTTTATGTGGTGAATTACGTTTATATACTACTATCTGTTGAACCAGCCTTGTATCCCAGTATAATTTTTTTTCTTTTTTGAAACAGAGTCTCACTCCCCCTCCCAGGCTCAAGCGATTTTCCTGCTCAGTCTCACGAGTAACTGGGATTACAGGCACCCACCACTAGGCCTGGCTAATTTTTGTATTTTCAGTACAGACGGGGTTTCACCATGTTGGCCAGGCTGGTCTCAAACTCCAGACCTCACGTGATCCACCCACCTCAGCCTCCCAAAGTGCTGGAATTACAGGTGTGTGTGCCACCACCCCCACCCCATAACCCCAGTTTCTTTTTACCAACTTTGATTACAGAACTAGGCACGACTCCCAGGTTCCCATAATGAAAATTGTCCTCCCCAATTATAACTGCCAGTTTGTTTTCATCAAAGAAAAATGAAACAAGACAAACAAAAATTGAAATGCTAGTTATTTCTGCGGACAAGAAGGTAAGTATGACCGGGTTCTGTGGCTGTTGCCTGCAATTCCAGAACTTTGAGAGGCTGAGGCGGGCTGATCACTTGAAGCCAGGAGTTCGAGACCAGCCTGACCAACAAGGTGAATCCCCCTCTCTACTAAAAATATAAAAATGAACGAGGCATGGTGGCATGTGTCTGTAGTCCCAGCTACTCAGGAGGCTGAGACAGGAGAATCGCTTAACCCAGGAGGCAGAGGATGCAGTGAGCAGAGATCATGCCACTGCACTCCAGCCTGGGCAACAAGATCAGAACTCCATCTCAAAAAACAAAAAAGTAATGTGACTGAGATTTTCTGGTTATAATCACAGAGTTCATGTGGAAAAGCTAAGCAGTATGAAAAAAAACAGAGTTAAAGTTTTCAAAAATTACCCCACATAGGATCAGCAAACCTTTTTTTTTTTTTTTTCTCTTGAGACAGACTAGTCTTGCTGTTGCCCAGCTGGTGTGCAGTGGCACAATCACAGATGACTGCAGCCTTGACATCCTGGGCTTGCTCTGTGCGCCCGCCTCCCAAGGAGCTGGGATTACAGGTGCACACCCCTACACCCAGTTAATTTTTTTTTAATTGTTTTTGTAGACGTGAAGTCTCACTATGTTGCTCAGGCTGGTCTTGAACTCCTGGCCTCAAGTGATCCTCCCACCTCAGCCTTCCACAGTGCTGAGATTCCAGGCATGACCTTATCTGGAGACCAGGTCATTACAGAGGTCATCAAGTTAAAATGTGTCATGAAGGTGGGGCCCTGATCCCATATAACTGGTGTTCTTACTAAAAGGGAAATTTGTTGCCAGTAAAAGAAAAAGAAAGAATAAAATATTTTTTTCTTGAGACAGTCTTGTTCTGTTACCCAGGCTGGAGTGTGGTGGTGTGATCATAGCTCAATGCAGCCTCAAACTCCTGGGTTCAAGTGATCGTCCCACCTCAGCTTCCTGAGTAGCTGGGACTACAGGTGTGTTCCACCATGCCCAGCTAACCTTCTGTATTTTATGTAGAGATGATATCTCACTATGTTTCCCAGGCTGGTCTTGAACTTACGGGCTCAAGCAATCCTGCCTCGGCCTCCCAAAGTGCTGGGATGATAGGTGTGAGCCACTGTGCCTGCCCAAAGGTAAATTTGCACACAGAGACAGACATGCATAGAAGGACAATGGCCACTATAACCCAACGGATGCCTGAGCAGGAGAGAGGCTGGGACAGATTTTTCCCCAGAGCTTCCAGAGAGAGCCCGGCCTGCAGACACCTGACTTTACACTTCCGGCCTCCCAACTGGGAGACAACAACTTTTTATTTTATTTATTGATTTATTGAGACAGAGTCTAGCTCTGTCACCCAGGCTGGAGTGCAGTGGCATGATCTCAGCTCACTGCAGCCTCATTCTCCCTGGCTCAAGCAGTCCTCCCCCCTCAGCCTCCTGAGTAGCTTGGGAACACAGGCACATGCAACCATGCCTAGATTTTTTTTCTGAGATGGATTCTTGCTCTGTCCCCCAGTCTGGGGTAAAGTGGTACGATCTCAGCTTACTGCAACCTCCACCTCCTGGGTTCAAGCAGTTCTCTTGCCTCATTCTCCTGAGTAGCTAGGATTATAGACGTGCACCACCACACCCAGCTAATTTTTGTATTTTTAGTAGAGACAGGGTTTCACCATGTTGGCCACGCTGGTCTCGAACTCCTGACCTCATGATTTGCCTACCTCAGCCTCCCAAAGTGCTAGGATTACAGGTGTGAGCCACCACTTCCGGCCTTGTATTTTTTCAGTAGAGATGGGGTTTCATCCTATTGGCCTGGCTGGTCTTGAACTCCTGACCTCAAGAGATCCTCTCATGCTCCCAAAGTCCAGGGATTACAGACATGAGCCATGGCATCTGGCCTGAGACAACAAATTTGTCTTGTTCTAAGCCAAATTTGTGGCACTTTGTTACA
>NW_016107469.1:2458332-2479759 GCF_001604975.1 Cebus imitator
GCGCGCCACCATGCCCAGCTAATTTTTTTGTATTTTTAGTAGAGACGGGGTTTCGCCATGTTGACCAGGATGGTCTCAATCTCTTGACCTCGTGATCCACCCGCCTCGGCCTCCCACAGTGCTGGGATTACAGGCTTGAGCCACTGCGCCCTGCGTCCCTATCTATCTCTTAAAAAAAAAAAACAAAAAAAAAGGACAGGGGTATTTGATTTTGTGTCTTTGTTGTTGTTACTGTTGTTTTTTGAGATAGAGTCTCTCGCCCTGCCTAGGCTGGAGTGCAGTGGTTCAATCTCGGCTCACTGCAACCTCCAGCCTCCTCCTGTGTTGAAGTGATTCTCCCACCTCAGCCTCCCGAGCAGCTGGGATTACAGGTGTGCACCACCACACCCAGCTCATTTTTATATTTTTAGTAGAGATGGGGTTTTACCACGTTGGCCAGGCTGGTCTCAAACTGCTGACCTCAGGAGATCCACCTGCCTTGGCCTCCCAAAGTGCTGGGATTACAGATGTGGGTCACTGCTCCTGGTCGATTTCATGTTTTGGCTGAGTTGGGTCTGGCAGGTGTATGGTTAATAAACCAGGTCTAAATATCTCTAGGCTACCGGTGGCTCAGGCACACACTGACAGCAATGTTGTGGATGGTGATATTGGTATCGAACATGGATGAAAACAAGATCTGGTCTCCTTTGTTCACCCAGACAGTGTTGACCAGCTGACCTAGGAGATAAAAGGACAGGTACATGAGGCCATGTGTACATCCTCATGTACACATGGGAAAGGGGATGCCAACTGCTGGGACCTCAGCCCCCCTGCCACCACCCAGCCCACCCAGACAGTGGCTCTTCCATGTTCGTTACAGCTTTTGAGAGGTTCGCTATTCAAAGGAGGATGAATCAAGGAAAGTACAGGGCTGGGGCACAATTCTGTTAAACATGACAAGAAATATGCTTTGGTTCAAGAAAACCCATGGCCAGGCATGGTGGCTCACGCCTGTAATCCCAGCACTTTAGGAGGCCAGGAGCAGAGGATCACTTGAGCCCAAGAGCTTGAGGCCAGCCTGGCAACATAGTGAGACTCCTCCCCAACTCCACCAAAAATGTAAAAGGAAGAAAAAAAGATGTAACTCAGGCATTACCACCTCCAGGTAGCCTTCCTGATGGTGCCATCCCCAGGTGGGCTCAGGGGCAGCCTCTGTTCTCTGAGCATCAGAAGCTGCCTCCCTGGGGCAGTGGTCCCGGGTCAGCTCCTGCAGGAGTCCAGGCACAGAATGATGGTGGATGGATCAGGACTGAGGGTCAGAGATGCGAAAAGGAAGACAGCTTTGGGACGCACTTGGTGAGATCAGTGGGATTTGCTGCAGGGTGACTGTCAGGGTGCAGAGGAGAATTCTGGACCGGCCGTGTCTTCATCTCTCTCTTCCCTCCAATCCCAGGAGGGCAAATGAGGCAGAAGGACTTTTGGGCCTGGCTCACCAGCTCCATCCTCAGGAACTCGAGGACCATCAAGTTCCATGGCTGGGAGGGAGCCTTTCTGGACAGAGTCCTGGGCATCTGAGGCCAGGAGCTGGGCGCTTTGTGGACCTCCAGCCTCCTCTTCTCCGTGTCGCTGGTGTCCTTCCAAGCGTCTACCTTTCTGCTGATGTCACTCTAGTCTCTATGCCAAGCATGACTGGGAAAGGAGTGTGGGGGTCAGGAGGTGAGGTAGGTGGAGCCTCCCAGATCCTACCACCTTGTCCATCAAAACTCACACATTCTGGAACCTGTTCTCTCAGGGTTCCTGCTGTCTTCTGCGTGAACTAATTAATCACATCATTCTGGTGAAGGTGGCAGCAGCTGATGAGGTGTGCTTTTCTGAGAGTTCCAGGCTTCTACTGATGTGGGGAGGAGAATTCATGTGCAGGCAGGTTGCAGAGGTAGAATCTGGGGTCTGACTGGCTTCTCTGCTGCTGGCCAGCAGATGTCCACAGCCACCCTGTCACTGACGTGATCCTTGTCCTGCCATTCTGTCATTTATTTCCGATGGCTGTCAGAACACTCTTCCTAAAGCACAGCGGTCAGGAGAGTTTAAACGTGTTGATGCAGAGGCCAGGTGCAGTGACTCATGCCTGTCATCCCAGCTCTTTGGGAGGCTGAGGTGGCCTGAACCCGGGTGGTGGAGATCACAGTGAGCCGAGATTGTGCCACTTCACTCTAGCCTGGGTGACAGAGCAAGACTTTGTCTCAAAAACAAAATGAAGCAAAACAAAACAAAAGGACCACAAATGGCACCAACACCTAGAGCCCTCCCGTGCTGCTCTCCCCAAGAGTCCCCGGGCTCAGCCCTCATGTCTATCACCTTCACAGAGAGACCTTCCCTGGCCACCTTCTCCACCACCACAGCACCCCTGCTCTTGCTAATGCACTCTACACCTGCACCTGAATTTCTCTTTGCTTTTTTATTTTTGAAGACAGGGTCTTGTTCTGTTACCCAGGCTGGAGTGCAGTGGCGCATGTCGGCTCACTGCAACCTCCACCTCCCGAGTTGAAGCAATCCTCCCACCTCAGCCTCCTGAGTAGCTAGGATTACAGGCAGGTGCCACCATGCCTAGGTCATTTTTTTGTGTGTGTACTTTTAGTAGAGATGGCATTCCCCCATGTTGGCCAGGCTGGTCTTGAACTCCTAACCTCAGGGGATCCATCCACCTCAGCCTCCCAAAGTCCTGGGATTAGAGGCGTGAGACACCGTGCCTGGCCATGACCTGTATCTTGTGTGACCTCCTGTCTCATCCTGTGACTTAGAATGCCTAACCATCTGGGAATGCAGCCCAATAGGCCTCAGCCTCATTTTACCAAGCCTCTATTCAAGATGGAGTTGCTCTGGTTCACATACCTGTGACAGACAGGCAGGGTTATGTTCCAATAAAACTTTATTTACAACAAAAGGTGTAGGCTGTAGTTTGGCAACCTGTTTCACATCAGCCAGGACATCTTCCTCTTCCCAAAGTTTTGATCTAGCCGTCCTCCCCAGGCCTCCTCTCCCCTGCCTGCCCCACCTCCTGATTGGCTCTCTATTTTATCTGTGGGTTCCTTGGTGCACACTTAATTAGCTGGAGTAACTGCATTAGTCATCACTCCTCCTTCAAGAGGGTCTGAGGTCCTCCCACCACAGGGACATGGATGGCACTGATAACCCCAGAGTGTGTGGGAGCCAGTGCCAGGTTGCTCAGGGCTGGCTGTCTCTCTGCACAGGGCAGCCCAGCATCTCCTTGGTGACATTCCTGGTCTTCACAGACATTCGCAACGGTAGCTGGGGCTTTGAGCATTCTGGACGCATCCTGATGGGACCCACATCTCTCAGCCACTCAGAGCTGCTGCTACCATGATGGGCACCTGGAGCTCTCTGGCCATAGCCAGCATAACAGTGAGGACTTGTGGGCTGGATTCCCAGGTGAGGCCTCCCTCCTCACAGAGCTGCAGATACATGGTAAGGCACTCAACGCACAGCCCTGGGACTGGGGATCTAGCTTCTTCCATGGCTGGGCCAGCCAGAAGCCTCAGGCCTGGACCCAGATGGCACCCCATCAAGCCCAGTGTGGCCCTGGGCTCTGGGACAACCAGGACAGCCTTGCCCATGAATGGTCTCACTCTTAAGGCAGGCAGATTAGTTTCCTAGGACTTCTGCAACCAAGTCCCACACACCGAATGGCTTAAAACACAGGAAACTTAGTCGGATGTGGTGGCATGTGTGTGTGGTCCCAGCTACTCGGGAGGCTGAGGCAGGAAAATCGCTTGAGCCAGAAGGTCGAGGCTGCAGTGAGCTATGATTGCAATACTGTGCTCTAGCCTGGGTGACAGAATGAGACCCTGTCTCGAAATAAAACAAAACAATCCACAGTAGATTGAACATCCTTCTGTCTTGAATGTGAAGTTATTTTAACTTATTCCATCTGTAAAGACGATTTACTTACTTACTTATTTACTTATTTATTTAAGACAGAATCTCATTTTGTCACCCAGGCTGGAGTGCAGTGATGTGATCTTGGCTCACTGCACCCTCTGCCTCCCATGTTCAAGTGATTCTCCTGCCTCAGCCTCCTGAGTATCTGGGATTACAGGCGTGCACCACCATGCCTGGCTAATTTTTGTATTTTTAGTAGAGATGGGGTTTCGCCATGTTGGCCAGGCTGGCCTCAAACTGCTGACCTTGTGATCCACCTACCTCGGCCTTCCAAAGCACTGGGGTGAGAGTTGTGAGCAACCGCGCCCAGCCAAGACCTTATTTCTAAATAAGGTCATATTCATAGGACCGAGGGTGAGGGGAGTAGGACTTCATTATCTCTTTTTGGTGTCCATGGTTCAGCCCATTATGAGGGGAAAATAAAAGCAATAAAAGGAGCCAGCATTGGCTGGGCACTTACTACCTACACGCCAGGCAAGCTGTGCACACACGACAGCTCAGTACAGTACAGCTGTCCCCATCACACAGGGGAATGCCACAGCTCTTAGAGGTGGCTTTGAGCCAGCAGAACCCGCACCCTTCCCCCATCTGACCTCGTCTCCCGGCCCCCAACCCCACCTGTTCCACTCTTTTCTATTCTTTAACACACCAGGTTTGCTGCTGCCCCAGGACCTTGGCACGGGCTGATCCTGCCGCCTGGAATGCCTCTCTTCCACACACCTGCCTGTGTCCCTCACCTCCCTTAGGTGTTTTTCCAATGGCATCTCAGGGAGGCCTTTTTACCACCTCCCCATTTCCTCCCGCCTTCTCCCCAGTTCTGTCATTTGAACAAACCATGTAGCATACAAATACCTTGGTTTCTCGTTTTCTCCACACTAGAATCACCAGAACGTGTGCTCCATGAGGGCAGGGATGATTTTTGTCTGCTTTGCCACAGGGCACATAGCAGGTGTTGAACGTGCGTGAATGAGCATATGAGGTAGGTTTAGGAATGCCATTCCCATTTTGCAGATGAGGAATGGAGGCTCAGAGAGGTTAAGTCACCTGGCCCAGGCCACACAGCTGGTAATGATGGAGCAAGGATTGAACCTAGAGCTACTCTCTGACCCCCATATAGATTAGAGAGACCTGGCTCTTGACCATTCAGGACCCCTGGGTCTCCCTAGTCCCCTAGTGAATCTTCCTTGGCCTCAAATTTTTTTTATTTTGGGGGCTTGGTGCCATGGCTCACTGCTGTAATTCTAGCACTTTGGGAGGCTGAGGCATGTGGATCATTTGAGGTCAGGATTTCGAGGCTAGCCTGGCCAACATGGTCAAACTCTGTCTCTACAAAAAAAATTAGCTGGGCATGGTGGTGCATGCCTGTAGTCCTAGCTACTCAGGAGGTTGACACATGAGAACCACTTGAACCTGGGACGTGGAGGTTGTAGCGGGCCGAGATCGCACCACTGCACTCCAGTCTGGGTGACAGAGTGAGACTCCGTCTCAAAAAAATAAACAACAAAAATGAACAAAAGCTTTATTTTTGGCCTCAGCCTCCTGAGAGTTGAACGGAGGACTGGATCACATGAGGAAATTGTCCCTAGTCTGAGCTGACCTCAGAATTTGTTGGGGACAAGTGATGGAGTGATGGGAGGTCATTCTGGATGAACATTTTCACGCCACTCTAGTTCCTGGCCCAGGATGCCTGGTGTGGCCGCCCCCAGCCAGGAGTGACCTCTCCCTCCTCCCATGGCGGTCCACAGTCTGATGTACCCCCTCTTGGGGACACTTTCTGCCTGTTAACATTCTTGGTATCTCTGACAGCCAGGTGCTCCCGGGCATGGGAATTGTGTCCCCTCCCTCCTCTTGGCCTGCACGTAGTAGGTACACGTGGTTGAGTGTGGAATGAGGAAGGAAGGAAGAGTTTGCCAGGCCTCCTTCCTGCCCCACAAGTGGTCCTCTCCCATGTGTTACCCCATTTACTCTGGATATTGTCCCTTGAGGCGGGTGGGCTGTGCCCACCTTATTGATAAGGAAGTTGAGGCTCAGAGCTGTGGGGCTTATCCACCCTGCTGGCCAGATGGGAGGTGCTGGAGCCTGGCTGAGTGTCACTTGGGCCTGAGCCATAAGCTGGACTCCACAGGAACCTGGCATCTGACATAGAGTAGGCGCCATCTGTTTGCTTGGGGCACTCTTGGACCTGCTGGGTTTCTATGTGTAGCAGTGGGAATTTAAGTCAAAGAAGAAACTCCTATTGTGAGCCAGACTCTCCTCTTCTGTGAGGGGTGATGGGAGGGATGGGACCCTTCAGCCAGGGCCAGGTGGCTGCAGGTGGGTATCAGGCCACAGTGGCCATTTATCAACAGCAGACCTCATGCTGATTCATCTGCTGGCTGCTCAGAGAATCACCAATAATTCCTACAGAGAAGCAGCTTCCCTCAGTCATTCGGAAAGTACTCACTGACCCCCTGTTGTGTGTCAGGAGCTGTCCTAAGAGTAACCCCAACCCTGGGGGGCTGGCATTCTCATGAAGTGGCAGTAGGGGAGCAGGAAACTAGTAAGTAAGTAAGTGAGGTCATTTTGGGTGGTGCTGGGAACCCCACACCAGGGAGATGGATAGAGGATGCCTGGCAGCAAAGAATTGGGAGGGACTTCAGAGGGGTAGTCAGGGGATGCTTCTTGGAGGAGGTGTCATTTCAACAACTTCAACTTCAATGAAAGGAGGAGCCACCCAGGCCTAGATCCTCAGGGGCAAATGATGACAGATGATGTCAAGGAGGCTCAAAAGGGGTTGACCTCACCCAGTCCCCACCCAGCCCCCCATGGGAGCCTTTCCCTTTCCTGCTGGTGTTGTGTTTGAGGGCCACAGGGCATGGCCCCTCCTGAAGTCTGGTGTGTTCGTGGGCTGGGAAGGGAGGTGAACCTGTCTTCAGTAGCCTGTGCCATTTTCTGCCTCTGGAGTCCCAGACCCAGGCCAACGTGGCCCTCCGTGGCAGGGACGGTGGTGTCAGCGTGGACCTGGCAGCCCTGGTGGCTTGGCCACTGCACAGCCCACTGCAGATGGTGGCCAATGCCAGCCACACAGTGCCCGCTCTTCAGAGGCTGGGCCTGCCCTTCTCCAGCCAGGTAAGGAGTGGATGGGGAAGACCTCCCTCCATATTCTGTCCCCTCTGTCCAATTCCTGGGGTGCAGAGGACCCGCTGTGTGCAGGGCAGATGGGGAGGGCCAGGCCTTGGGTTTCCCTACCACTTTACAGTTTACAAAGGCTTCATTTGTAATCACTGTAACCAGGTATGCTGAGCAGTCTCTGCCTTCCCAATCGCAGGGCTGGTGTGGACGTGCGCCCTGGATTAGCGTCTGGTTTCTGACCTGTCTTTCTGCCCTGCAGTCTTGGGTCAGAATCAAAGCTCCTGCTTGTCCAGTGCCTACCCCGTGCTAGCCCCCTTTGAAGGGTTCATGGGCATTTGTTAGTTTCATCCTCCCAACGTCCCAGAGAGAGGCAGAATGGCCCCTTCCTTACCAAGCATTTTTCCAGTGTTTGGATCCCACCTCTGCTGCTTGCCAGCTGTGTGGCTCTGGGCAAATTCCATCGCCTCTCCGTGCCCTCATCTCTTAATCTGCAAAATGGGGATGATGATACTACCTATAACGGGAGGTTGTGAGGATTGAGTGAGTTAATCTCACGAATGCCTGAGTAGATGCATAAGAAGCATTTGTTGTGATAAAGATGAAAAAGGTGATGCTGATGGTGTGACAGTGACCATTATCATCATCATCACCATGGTATCTGTGTCACAGGCAAAAGTGTGGGTGACTTCCCAAGGTCACCTAGCAAGCAAGCAGCAAAATAGGGCCTCAGACTTGGCACCCAGGTCCTTCCTCATGGGGCCCTCCTGCCTCAGCGGAGGAACCCACATGGGCCGTGCCATGGCCACTGTCACTTGGTATGAACTCGTCCTGCCTGGCTGGCCTTCCTTCTCCAAGAGCCACAGAGTGTGTTCCAGAGCAGGCTCCATTGCTTCTTTCACATACACACTCCTGTTTCAGATTACCCAGCAACCCCTGCCCTAGTCCACTCTGTGGTGGGAGGAGGGGGTGGCTCCTGGGGGCTGAGGGGGCCAGGATGTCACCCCTCCTGCAAAGGATCTCAGCTCTGTACCCCACAACTGAGTGGACTGAATACCCCATGCCCCTGACTTCATCTACACTCTACCCTGGACTCGAGGCCATGTGATGGGGAGCCCCTGGGGAGCATGTTCTTGGCCAATGTCTGAGCTGCAGCTGTCCTTTGAGTGGGCATTGCCATCCTGAGCTGCAACAGGGGCCGCCCCCTTGCATCCTCAGCACCCATGAGAGTGTTGGATGAGCCAGGCCTGCGGGGCTTGGGGACAGGAACGTGCTGGGCTGTAGAGCTTGGCTGGGGTCCCCACCTGGCCTGTGAGGGTCCTCAGGCTGTCTATGTCCGCACACCTCACGGTCTGCTCCCTTCTCAGCTTGTGTTCCTGGGACTCTGGGCAGCAGAAGAGATGAGCTCCTTGCTGCTGCTGACCTGCGATTCTCAGGCCAGCTTGATCGTTGACATCCATGGCCAGAACCAGACAGTCAGGTGAGGCCCCCACCTACCAGAAGGAGAGGAGTTGGGGGGAGAAACCATTGGCTGGGCACCTACTGTGCAGCGATGCTGGACACGGCACCTCTCAATCCTCTGCTCAGCCCCGCTGTACCGATGTGGGCAGGGAGGCTCAGAGAGGGCAAGTGACTTTTCCAAGGTCATCTAGCTATAAAAATCTCTCAGCCTCTCCAGGCAGAGCACTGATGAGTTCTTGGTCTCAGAAACTAAGTGCATCCCAGGCTCTAGACACTTACTAGTGATTGTTACTGCCCTTAGGGCTGGGGGCCTGGTGAGGTTTTTGGTGTTTTCACGCATGCACTACATCAGGTGATACCAGCCAGTTTCCAGTGCTCAGATCTCAGCAGCTAGGGAGGGAGTGAGTAAGCCACTTGTTGAAGGGGTAAACCAGTGGCTCTCACTTAGAGGCAACTCTCCCCCCACCCCCAGGGACTTTTGACATGTCTGGGGAGTTTCTGGTTGCTACCCTGGGGAGGAGGACACTATGAGGGTCAGTATACAGAGGCCACGGATGCTGCTAAGCATCTTATGGTGCGCAGGACACACCCATGACCAGGAGGCCATGAGCCAAGACATCAGCTGTGCCAAGGCTGAGACCCTGGGGTGGAAAGGAACCCGACAGGAGGGTGCAGCGCCCTGGGGTTACCCAGGCCTGGCACAGTGGCTCATACCTGTAACCCCAGTGCTTTGGGAGGTCGATGTGGGAGGATTGCTTAAGCCCAGGAGCTCCAGCAGCATAGTGAGACCAGTCTGGGCAACATAGTGAGACCCCCATCTCTACAAAAAGTCTTAAAAATTAGCCAGGTGTGGTGATGCTTGTTGTAGTCCCAGCTGCTTGGGAGGCTGAGGCAGGAGGATCACTTGAGCCTGGGAAGTAGAGGCTGCAGTGAGCAAAGATCATACCACTGCACTCCAGCCTGGGTGACAGAGAAAGACCCTGTCTCTAGGAAAAATGAAAAGGAAACGTGGAGATGATTCCTACCCTGGCCTGAAGGACTGAGGGGAGGGGAGCTATGTGAGGAGCCCTAGGAGGTGGCCAGGGGGTCACAATCCTGCTGTCCAGACCCTGCTGGGTCTCCCATGGGACCAACCCAAGAAAGCTCATGGACGGGCTCATGGCAGACTTGCAGCCCAGAGCCAGGCTTAACCCTTGATACCAATGGGGAAACTGAGGCTCAGAGAGGGGCAAACGAGATGCTTGCCCGTGGTGCCAGAGCTAGGTAGAGGCCAAGCTGGGATTCAAACCCAGGTCACCTGGCTCCAGAGTCCAGCCCTAACCAGGACACTGTATGGCCCTTGGGCCTCAGGGTATAGCCCTCAGGGTATAGCATGGAATAGCCCTGCATTGGGCCACTGATGTGATCCTGGCTCTCTGACCCTCTCTTGGGGAAGCTGACTTGGTCCAACCTGGCCCTGGGGGCACTGGACAAGACGGCATCTTGGCAGCTTCAAGCCCTCTCTTTCCTTCCTTCTAGCAAAGAGCTGCTGTTCTCAGGCTGGCATCACTTCCCCTCCCTCCTGGGCTGCTGCCCGAGCTGAGCCTCAGTCTCAGCTAAAGTAACTGTGCCCCAGCCGCCTGGCTCCTAACTGGTTCCAGATGCTTGCCCCAGGTGGAAGGGGGCCACGCCCCTCTGGGGCATGTTAAGGCATGCGCATCTGTCCGCCGGCCTGCAGCAGGCCCACGTGGGCCACCCTGGGAAACCTTTGGCTCCAGCTTTCCCAAACATACCCAGGTTTACATTCCTGGGCCAGCCCACAGCCAGGCCCACGAGCCCTTTGGGAGACTGGGGAGGCCTCCTCACTCAGTGCCTGGTGCCTGACATTGCCTGACCCAGCCTGGCGCACGTGTAGAGGCTGGAGCTGATGACGCAGCCATTTGAGCTGAGCCAGCGTCACCCCCATTTATGCTCTGCAGGAAGGACTTGGGGGGTCCTGGGAGTGGACAGAAGGGCCCATTAGACTTAAGCCAGGTTCCTCAGTCCCTCTGAGCTGTCGTTGTCCATGTCCAAATCTGGAGCTCCCTGGTGGACATGCCTAGTGCCTGGCACAGGGCCCAGTGCATAGTAGGTGCTCAGTAAGAAAACAGGGCATGAATGGGTGAGTGCATGCATGAATGGTCACATCTGCCAACTGGTCATTTCATTTTCCGGCCAGCCACTGTGTTTTGCTAGGCATCCTCCTAGTCCTGGCCCAGGCTGAATTTCTTTACAGAGCACATGCTATGTGCTGGGGTTCTCTGCGGAATTTACACATGATTTTGGAGTTCCCTACAGTTAGCTACAACTGCACAATCATTTAGGGAACTTCTTTCTTTCCTTGTTATTTACTTGTTTTTTTTTGAGACAGTATCCCTTTGTCACCCAGGCTGGAGCGAAGTGGCATGATTTTGGCTCACTGCAACCTCCGCCTCCTGGGTTCAAACGATTCTCCCGCCCCAGCCTCCAGAATAGCTGGGATTACAGGCACGCACCACCACACCTGGCTAATTTTCGTTTTGTTTTGTTTTTGTAGAGATGGGATTTCACCATCTTACCCAGCTGGTTGCAAACTCCTGACCTCAAATATCCACCACCTCGGCCTCCCAAAGTGTTGGGATTACAGGTGTGAGTCACCATGCCCGACCTTGCTTTTCATTTTTAAAATTTCTTTTTGAGACAGGGTCTTGCTCTGTCACCCAGGCTGGAGTGTAGTGACATGATCATAGTTCACTGCAGCCTCAAACTCTGGGGTGCAAGTGGTCCTCCCGCCTCAGCCTCCAGGGTAGCTGGGACTCCAGGTGGTGCCGCCACACCTGGCTCCATTCAGGGAGCTGCTTAGTTTTCTCCCAACTTTTGTTTTGAGTCATTTAAACCTATATAAAAGTTACTGTGGGGCAGTGGACATTGATCAATTGTTAATATCTTTCCATATTTCTCATCTATGTTACGTAAATTGGTATTATACATATATTTTTTTCTGTATCATTAAGAATTAATATAGAGATGTTTCTGAAGATGTCACATTTTTACTCTGAAATACTTTACCTCTTTCCTGTAACAAGGATATTTTCTGATTCAACACAATAATTACAGCATTCAGGAAACTGAACATTGAAGTAATAACTTCATTTCAGGTACAGCCCATATAAAATTTCCCAGCTTCCCCAATAACGTTGTTGCAAAAAACTGTTTTGTTTTGCTTTAAATCTGGGATGCAGGCCAAGATCACACAGTGTGCATAATTGCCATGTCTTTTTAATTTTCTTAATCTAGAACAGAAGTCTACAAACTTTTACTGTAAAGTGAAATGTAGAGGTTGCAGGCTTTATGATCACTGTTACAGCTGCTCAGAATTGCCATTGTAACACAAAAGCAGCTCTAGACGACATGTAAGTGAATAGGCATGGCTGCGTTACAATAAAACTTAATTTACAAAATTAGGTTGTGGGCCACATTTGACCCAAAAGCCAGCTCCCGATCTTGAACATTCTCCTTCCACACGCTACCTTTCCTTAACCAATGGTTTATTTTTTTATTTTTATTTTTTAACTTTTTTTGATACAGAGTTTCTCTCTGTTACCCAGGCAGGACTGTAGTGATACAATCTCGACTCACTGCAACCTCCACCCACTGGGTTCAAACAATTCTACTGCCTCAGCCTCCTGAGTGCTGGGATTACAGGCATGCACTACCACACCTGGCTAAATTTTGCATTTTTAGTAGAGATGTGGTTTCACCGTGGTGGCCAGGCTTGGTCTCAAACTCTTGACCTCAAGTGATCCACCCACCTTGGGCTCCCAAAGTGCTGGGATTACAGGCATGAGCCACTGTGTCCAGCAACCCCCCCCCAACATTTTATCATACAATTTTTCAGACACTAATAAATGGAAGTAATTTCGCAGTTGAACACCCACATACCTAGATTTTCCTGTTCACATTTTATTTTGCATAATCACATAAATCTCCATCCATCTTAGTTTTGGATATGTTTCCAAGTAAATTGCAGATATCAATATGATTTCCCCTAAACATTTTATTATCATTAGCTACCTTTAAAAAAAAATCCCAACCAAATGCAGTGGCTCACACTTGTAATCCCAACACTTTGGGAGTCCGAGATGGGAGCACTGTTTGACTTTAGGAGTTCAAGGCCAGCCTGGGCAACCTAGGGAGACCCTGTCTGTACAAAAAATGAAAAAATTAGCCACGCATGGCAGTGCCTACTTGTAGTCTCAGCTACCCGGGAGGCTGAGGTATGAGAGAATTGCTTGAGCCCGGGAGGTGGAGGCTACAGTGAGCTGTGTTCACACCACTGCACACTCCAGTCTGGATTACAGACAAGACCCTGTCCCTGTCTCAAAAAAAAAAAAAAAAAAAATCCTGCATTGATAATTTTGAAGTGTCCAGGAAGTTATTTTGCAAAGCATTCTAATGTGGATTTGTCAGATTGCAGGTTGAACATTTTGGACAGGGATATCACTAATGTAATGATACATCTCTGGTGAGCTCATTAAAAGTACCAGTTCTTGGCCAGATGTAGTGGCTTGAGCCTGTAATCCCAGCACTTTGGGAGCCTGAGGTGGGCAGAGTAACTGAGGTCAGGAGTTCAAGACTAGCCTGGCCAACGTGGTGAAACCCCTGTCACTACTAAAAATACCAAAATTAGTCGGGCATGGTGGCACACCTTTGTAATCTTAGCTACTCGAGAGGCTGAGGCAGGAGAATCACTTGAACCTGGGAGGTGGAGGTTGCATTGAGCCTAGATCGTGCCACTGCTCTCCAGCCTGTGTGACAGAGTGAGACTCCAACTTTAAAAAAAAAAAAAGTACTGGCTCTTGAACCTCTTCTCAGAGACTCCATTTTTGTAGGTTTTAAGTGGGAGCCCAGGATATATTTTTAGTGAGTTTCCCCGAGTGAATCTGCTGTTCAGCCAACCTGGAAGTTAGCACATTATTTCATACAATGTTGATGACAACCCATAATAAAATAGATGTCCTTATCCCTGTGTTTTCAATTAGAAGGCTGAGGCTCAGGTGGTTAAGGAACTAGCTGGAGATGACTCACCTCTCCGTGGTGCATCCACACTTGGAGCTCTATGTATTTGATGCTGACACAAGCCCAAGTGTTGTCCTTTCTGCTTGACTGTCCCCTGCTGTCTGCCACAGGACTGCAACTAGAGTTCTTGCCTGCTAGTGCCAGGATGGTAGATATTTTCAAGTCAGTGTTATAGCAGGGAGGGCCTGAGAAGATAGTTGCTATGGCCACATTTGATGGCCTAAACTGAGGCTCTAAACCCTTACTTCACCAAAGTTCCTGCAGCCCAGGAAGCTGTGGGTCTCCTGGGCCTGGGGCTTTGGGAGGCAGAGCTCATGGCTTAAAGCCAGCATCTGCTTAAATGTTCCATCAGAGCCCTGATGAGATTATTGTGTGTGTGTGTGTTTGTTTGTTTTCCTGATTCAGCTACACTACTCCAAGGGTGAGGTTCAGAGCACGTTTGCCTTGGGCGTGGAGGAGCATCATTTTCACAGTAGCACCCATCTGGTAGCTGCTAAGGCCAGTCTCGCCAACTTCATGAAGCTGGAACATTCCTTCCTGCAGGTGTGTGGAGGACAGCCCAGGCCAAGGGCATGCTGGGGTGAGGGGCTCCTGGGACAGCCCTTGGAGAAAAAAGAAATTGTCCTAATGTCCTGATTCCTGGGAAGAAGGGCAGGCAAGGCTGTGAAATGGACAAAATTTGCTGTAATAGATTATCAGCCGGTGTCTTTATCCATCCCTTCTTCCTTTGGCATGATTTATTGAACATCTACTAGGTGCCAGGCATTATTTCAGAAGGTGGGGTGTGACCTAAAATGGAACTGATCCTTCCTCTCATCAGTTGTGTACTGTAGTCGGGGAGATTATCTACCCAAAATGACACAAATAGATAGTAGTAAGAACTGGAGAAAATGTACTGAAGTGACTGAGTGAACAGGGAGTGTATTTAGATTAGGTGGCCAGGGAAGTCTCCACTGAGGAAGTGGTGCTTGAGCTAGCCTTGGATAATAGGTGCAGCCATTTGAAAATCTACGGGAAGGCCAGGTGTGGTGGTTCATGCCTGTAATCCCAGCACTTGGGAGGCTGAGGTGGGTGGATCACCTGAGGTCAGGAGTTCAAGACCAGCCTGAGCAATATGGAGAAACCCCATCTGTATTAAAAATAATAATAATAAAAAATCAGCCAGGAACAGGCATCCCTGGAAAGGGCTGTCATTTGTGGTCTGTGCAGCCATGCAGACTGTCAGTTTCTGTGTGAGAAGCCCCCTGGGCACAGAGAAGAGCCCAACCCCAGGCCCACCAGGTGCAGAGACAGAGTGCAGCCCGGGGCCACAGCTTGCCAGGAGGCCTGGTGGAATCCTCCCAGTGTCACTTTTGCCACTTGTGTGCCCTGGAAGGCAGAGGAAATGAGTAGGTCCTCAACAGGCCAAGGCAGTACGCATGTGTATGTATGCCTGTGTGTATGTGTGCATGCCTATATGCACATGTGTGCATGTATGTGTGCATGTGTGTGCATGCCTTATGTGAGCATGCATGTGTGCATGCATGTGTGTATGCCTGTGTGCATGGGTGTGTATATATGCACG
Source organism: Cebus imitator (assembly GCF_001604975.1). NCBI lineage: Eukaryota > Metazoa > Chordata > Mammalia > Primates > Cebidae > Cebus > Cebus imitator. The sequence goes on from NW_016107469.1 coordinate 2,473,478, forward strand.
TGCATGCATGTGTGTTTGTGTATTTGTGCCACCCTTGGTGAGCCTCACAGCTTGCAGCCCCACACTGTGGTCACCGTGTTGCACATGGTGGGTAACCGGGTGGCAGGGAAGAGGCTTCCAGCCCTGGATGTGGTCAGCCTCCCCGGAACCAGTGACTGGGTGATGCCCTGAGAACCAGCCAGTGCCATTGCCTCTGGGCACAGCTCCCTGCAGCCCATCTTAACAGGTGGGTGCCCTTTGTACAGAGCTCAGAGCTCACCACAGCACAAAGGGCCCCCAGGCAGCCTACTGCTGTAGGGGTCTGGGAAAGCAGGACTGTGCAGGGGCCTCAGGAGGTGGGGTCAAGTGATGCAGGAGGTCAGGGCAGCTTGGCTCACCTGGGGGACAAAGGAGGAAGACCCAGGGTGTGCAGACTGTTGTCAGGACTCAGCTGTGGGGTGCCACCTGTCATACCCCGAGACGGAAGGAGGGCATAGGACTGGGTAGCATGGGGGTGTGGGGAATCTGAGAGGGCGCAGGTCACCCATGCATGTGAGGCCCCCAAGAGCGATGCAGGTTGTTGGGGGTTGGGGCTGCTCCCATTAGATCTTGATTCAAGATGGTAAAAAACTGCTCCGAAACTCAGAGGCATCAAGCAAGCATTGGTCCTTGCTCACAAGGCTGTGGGTTACCTGGGCAGCTTTTCTGGTCTTCCACATGTTCAAGGTCTGTAGGGTGAGCAGGCGGCTCGCTGGCCTTGGCTGGGTTCTCTGACCTGCTCAGGAGCTGGCTGTCAACTTCACTCGGACATCTTGAGCTGAAACCAGGCTCCCTCCAACCTCGGGTGGCACCTGCCCAAAGGCGAGCAGGGTTGGTTCTTGTGGCTGAGAAGGGGTTCAAGGGAGGAAGTGTGGCAAGGCCTCTTAAGGCCTGGGCTTAGAACTGGCACTCGCTCAATCACTTCACCGAATTCTATTAGAACATCACGAGGCCAGCCCAGGTCCGAGGGCTGGGGAGGCAGATGTCACCTCCTGGAGAAGCCTTGAAGTCTCATTGTAATGGGGATTCCCATAGGGACAGTGCAGGGTGTCAAGTGGTAATGGTGACAGAGTGAGCGCATAGCTTCCAAATTTTGTGAAAATTATCTGGGTGTGTGGCCCCGAGGGACCACCTGCCTGAGCTGGCAGCGGCGGCCGCCGAGAGTCCTCTGAACCACCCTGGGGCTGGAGCTGCTGACCTCAGCTCACATGGTCTACCCTTTGTGTGTGTCCTCCCCCACCCAGTGGAGCTCACCCACCCGCTGCCCCTCCCCCTGCCTCAACACTGCAGCCTTCACCTCTCCTCAGAGCATTTGGGAGGCAGCCACTGGACGGCCTGGTTGTCGGCTGGGATGGCAGGAACCAGGTAGGTGTCAGGGCTGAAGGTCACCCTGGGGCAGAGCTGAACTCCACCCTGCAGGCTGAGCAGGGTCCTTGGGGCCTCCCCTGCTGGAGGAGTCTTACCTGGGGCTGAGAAGGATGCACCATGTCCCACAGTCTCACTAGAAGGGCAGCAGGAGACCTGGGTCCCCACAACACCTTGACAGCACGGCAGTGGCGGTGGCTGCCAGGCCCTGAATGCTTATCCCGTGATAGGTGCTGTGGGTCACCCACACCTCAGCCTCCAATCTGCTCAGTGCTGTTAATAGCCCTGTGTTCAGATGGCGAAATTGAAGGACGTAGAGATGCTGTTACCTGCCTGGAGCCACAGAGCTGGGGAAGACAGTTGAAGAGGAGGGCGACCTCCAGTTTCGTCTCTGTCGTGTGTTTACTCCATCCGCTCCTCTCCAAGCCTCAATGTCCTCCTCTGAGAAATGGGCTGAGCTCTCCCAGGGCCTTGCACAGGGCTGGGTTTGTGCTCAATGCCATCTGTCCTTGCAGCCTTGACCTTGATGGAGAAGGAGGTCTGTGCAGGTGGGAAAGAGGTGCAGCCTGTCTGGGTAAGGCCCCTGGCTGAGTCTGTCCCCCTCCTCAGGTGCTGGTCTCCTCCTCCCTATGGCTGGGGACGAGTGAGCCGACTGCCCACCTGGCCCTGGCTCACACATTCAATGTCTCCTGGCGGCAAGCTGAGGCAAGTGGCCTTGCTGAGAGCAGGGGTGGCAGGCAGAGCTGGCAGGTGAGCAAGGATGTCCCAGTCACCCTTGGCAGGAGCAGGAGCCAAAAGCTACATGGCTGAGCCTGGGGAGCTGGGCACCTCAGGTAGGAGAAGGAGACCGTGTTCATCAGAGATAAGGACTTCTCCAGAATCACAGCTCCCTGAAGTCTGGGATCTCCAGAGTCCTTCATTCAGTTGTTCCTTTATCAATATCTCATTAAGCACCTACTGTATACCATGCAGTGTTTGCAGACAGCTCACATTTTAACGTGGGAAACAGGTCCGGGCGTCTCCAATTCATCATTTATAGTTGCCTGTTTAGTTGTAGCTTTGGGGACTGAGTGAGCAGCTGGGCACCCCATCTGGCTGGGTGGCCTCTGGCATCTCCCATTTCCTCTCTGAGCCTTTGGTTTTTCCATCTGTGAAAGGGAGGACAATAGGCCAGTTGTGTGCAGGCAAAAGACGCTCTCCAGAATTCAAGCCAAGGAATGAATGTAAAAATCAGAAGGTGCGGTAAGCACCATAAAGCAGTAAAGATGGGCTGGGCGCAGTGGCTCACACCTGTAATCCGAGGACTTTGGGAAGTCGCGGCAGGCGGATTACTTGAGGTCAGGAGGTTGAGACCAGCCTGGCCAACATGGCAAAACCCTGTCTACTAAAAATATAAAAGATTAGTTGGGCATGGTGGTGCACATCTGCAATCACAGCTACCCCAGAGGCTGAGGCAGGAAAATCGCTTGAGCCCTGGAGGCAGAGGTTGCAGTGAGCCAAGATCATGCCATTGCACTCCAGCATGGGCGACAGAGCGAGACTCCATCTCAGAGAAAAAAAACAAAGTAAAGAGTGTATAAGATTGAGAGTAACTGGGCAGGTGGGTGGGGGAGCTACCGTAGGCGGGGGGTCAGTGAGGGTCTCATGGGAAAGACAGCCCTGAGATGGGAAGGACCAGGCTTGTGAAAAGCTGCAGAAGCAGCACTGCAGGAGGCAGGAAAAGCATGTGCAAAAGCCTCTGTGGTGGGAAGGAGCCTGGTGCTTCGGGGAGTGCTGGAAGGGGAATAAGACAGGGGCAGAGTGTTTGGTGGGGGCGGGTGACCGGGAGATGAGGTCAGACCGGCAGGGTCAGATCCTGCTGGCCCTGGAGGCCGCATGGAGGCACGCAATTGCTTTCTGCTTTTGGAAATGCTGAGTCTGGGGGTTGGGGATGAGGCAGTTTTTTAATCCAGATGCTTTCACTCTACAGCCTGGGAACAGCTCTGGGCTATTCCAGAGATGAGGGGCAGGGCAATCTCTTCACCGTCCATCCTAATTCCTCTACAGGGATATTGCAGGAGGGAAGTGTCAGCTTCTGCATCCTCCCTAGCCTCTCATTTCCCAACAGAGATGGAGTGTGGGGGTGACGTTAGCCTCTCTTCTCCCCTGAGTCTCCCCCTTACCCCCACCACTGCCCTGCCATCTCAACACAGGTACAGCTCACCTGGAACAGAGGATAGCCTGTGACTCTGCAGCTCACCTGGACCGACAGGTTCTCAGCACGCAGCACCACCTGGGATGGCTGCCTGGCTGCCTCCCTGGGGCAGGTATGTGGGGTCTGGCTGCTGTGCCCAGTGTGGGTCTCCTCTTTGCTCCAGGCTTCGCGGCAGCCCCCCGCTCCCAGGTCATGTACCCTATTCTCTTCCCTATCTGCTCCAGGAAACTTTGGGCCTGTAATCCCTCCGGGCCTGCAGGGCCATAACAGACCCCAGGGGTGTTCATTGAACAGCTCGACCTATCCTGGGGCCAGCAGCACATGCGGCAGAACTTAACATACGAGGTGAGGCCTGGGGAGCAGTGTCCAGGCAGGGAACCCCCCACACGGCTCCACATGCTGCAGGAGTGCCCCGCTCTGGGACTGTGTGGTCTTGAGTTCCAGTGCTTGTGGGACCCTGGGCAACTCACTTCCCTGCTGTGCTCCTTGGTTTTCTCACCTGTGAAATAGGCACAATACTCCCTTCCTACCTGGGATATGGTGAGGGCACTGGAAGACAAGAAAAGCATGTGTTTCCAGCATGAGATGCCGGAAACAGATGGGAAAGGAGGTGGGTGCTAGTGGGCTTCTCAGGAGGGGGCGGAGGGAGATCGGGAGCCCAGGTTCATGGAGGCATCAGGGACCAGGTCTCCTCCAGCATTACTACCTGATGGGCTCCTCATGGGGCCAAGCACTGTTCTGCAGAGCCTCGGGCAGGAACCCACCTATGGAGAACTGGGGAGAATTGGCCCTGGAAGCCCCCTCCTCTTCTGGGCCCCCATCAGGGTTCCTGGGGCTCTTAGGTCCATCCCCCTAAGTGCTCACAGCAGAAATCCTGCCATGGTCAGGGTGCAGTGTCTCACGTCTGTAATCCCACCACTTTGGGAGGCTGAGGCAGGGAATCACCTGAAGTCAGGAGTTCAAGACCAGTCTGGCCAACATGGTGAAATGCTGTCTCTACTAAGAATACAAAAAGTTAGCTGGGTGTGGTGATGTGCACCTCTAGTCTCGGCTATCTGGGAGGCTGAGGTGGGAGAATCACTTGCACCTGGGAGGTGGAGGTTGCAGTGAGCCGAGATTGTGCCACTGCACTCCAGCTTGGGCTACAGAGCAAGACTCTGTCTCAAAAAAAAAGAAAATCCTGCACCAGAGTGTAAGGGAGTGCTGTGGCTAATGAGGGCTCAGACAGTCGATTCCTAGCACAAGTTCTTGCTAGGTGAGGGTCTCCACCTGCAGCTGGCCATGGGCATTCCCTTACCTGATGAGCCCCTGACACATGGGCCCTCTCATTCCAGAGGCTTTGGCCATCTCAGCCAGACAAGATCATCATGGAAGCCATGCTGGAGCACGTCCTGAGGGCCTCTTGTGCCCGGCAGAGCTTCTGGGGAGAAGTACAGACTGACTATGCACACTGGCTGTGGCACTACCTCCATCTGGGGATCTGTGACCTGCCCAGGGTGAGTCTCCCCTGGGGAAAGGGGCAGCTGGAGGACCAGGGACCCATGGTGATGGGGTGGTGCCCGCAGAAGGCAGGGGTGTGAGCGAGGCAGCCAGACACCAGTATGGTGGCTCTTCCGTTTGCCTGCTGGGTGACTGGGCAGGGCACATCTCCTCTCTGAGCTTCCGGTGTTTCATCTGAGGAATGGAAGCAGCAGCAGGTTCTAGGACGTAGGGTGATGGTGACAGTTAAGAGAGGTGTGATGCAGGAATGCTCAGCCTTGGTGCCTGGCACAGAAGTTAGCATTGCTGTTGTCATGACTGCCTCAGAAGAGAGGTGTTGGGACACTTTTTCCTCAACCCTTCCCCTCCTGGGGTTGGTAGCTGGTTCATTGGTTCTTTTATCCACCCACCCATCCATTCCTTCACCCATCCTCCCTTCCTCCTTCCCATCTTCCATCCATCCCACTATTTCTTCCCTTCCACCCTCCCACCCTCACTCCCTCGCATCCCTCCATCCCTCCACCATCCATCTATCATCATCCATCTACCATCCACCATGCATCCACCGTCCATCCATGCATCCCAGGGACCCACACTCTTCTGTAAAGGGACACATAGTAAATATTTTAGGCTTTATGAACCATCCAGTCTCTGTTTCAACTACCAGCTCCACCACTGTAAAAGCAGCTATGGATGATATATAAGTGAATGCATATGGCTGTATTCCAGTAAAAGTATTTGTAAGAGTTGGCAGTGAGCCAGATTCAGGGCTGAACCACGTTTCCCACCCCTTACCTATTCCTCTGTTCATTCAGAAAACATGTGTGTTTTACCTATGCCAGGCTGTGCTCTAGGTTCAGGGACTGGGTAGTGAAAGAGACAGCCCAGGTGCCAGCCTCCAGGGTGGTGCATTCCAGTGAGGCCAGGAAGATACAGCAAACTAGAGCTGTTTGGTCTGTGGTCAGGGCGTGGTAAATGCTGTGCAGGGAGGAAGCAGGGAGAGGGGGCAGGGTGTTGGAGAGGGGGCCTCACTGGTGAGGGTGAGCCCTGCAGAGGGAAGGTGCCTGAGGCAGGACTTTGTCTTGGGGACCAGGGGGCAGCCCTTACGGAGGGAGCAAGGGAGGTGAGGTTGGGAATTCGAAATAGTGTACAGGCCATGCCAGAGCCTGGCTTCTCTTAAGTGCAGGGCACAATGTCTGATTTGCGTTTTTTTTTTTTTTTTTTTT
>NW_016107469.1:2479994-2482395 GCF_001604975.1 Cebus imitator
CGTGATCCACCCACCTCGGCCTCCCAAAGTGCTGGGATTACAGGTGTGAGCCACCGCGCCTGGCCCTGATTTGTGTTTCTTGGAGGTTAGCTGGGGCAGGGGCAGGCGTGGAGGTTGGGAGGTGACAGCTGCTGCGATATTCCGGGTGCAGGGGATGGTGAGAAGCAGCTCTTACTGCCCAACCCTCCCCCCCCCAACCCCGGGACTGCCTGACACCCACTCTTTCATCCTAGGCCCTAGCACATCCTGGGCCAGGGTGGCCTCCTGCTGCATTCCCACTGCCAGCTGGGCCTCGCCCCAGCCCCAGACCACGGCCTGCACCTCAGCCTGACCCTCCGAAACCACAGCAGGCCTCATTCGCCTGACTTCTCCGGGGAGCTGGAGGTGGATGACCAGGACCAGGCTGACAGTCCCTGGGGAAGATGCCCGGACTTTCCTTCCGTTCCTCCCTGGCCAGCAGGTCCTCACTGCCTGGGTGGCCCTGCCATCTAGTGGCCATCTGAGGAACTGCAGACAAGCACCCTGGATGGGGGCAGAGGGTCACTCTGGGTGCAGGGAACACCTGCTGAACCCCAGGCTAGGCCTGGCGCCAAGACAAAGCAGCTCCTCCACCGGCCCAACACCCAGCCCTTCCTATAACGGAGAGGTAGTAGCTGGGCTGCCCAAGTTTGAATCTGAGCCCAGCTGCCTCCTGGCACCTGAGTTTCCTCCCCTGTAAAATGGTTATAATAATTGCACTGGCCCTATCTCCAATGCGCTTACTATTGCAAAGATCACATATGTTCATAGGCATAGATTGCTTAGAGCAGTGCCTGATGGAAAACTGCCACTATGTATGTATTTGCTGTCATTAGCCATTATTGGCCCCATCTCTCCCCCTTCCTGCCTCCCAGCAGTCCTGGGAAGTAGGAAGGGGCAGAGTTTGCCTCTAATGCCTACTCTGCCCTGACCTGGCCAGGCGATCCCAGCAAGGAACCTCTCTGAACATCTGTTTCCTCATCTTGGATCAGGTATTTCATAGGGTGGTTTTTGGGGGGTCTGGATAGCAGTTCCCACTGCCTGCATAGCCAAGGCACGTGACATAGCAGGTGCTCTCTCGGTGTTTCCATCGGCCGCCTCTGTCTCCCTGGCTGGGTGAACTTGACCATGTGACTTTCCTTTGCTGAGCCTCAGTCTTCCCCACTGTCAAATAAGAACATCTAACATCTCCCTTGCAGAATTCTTAGGAGGAAAACAGACATTTGTACAACATCTGCACATAGTAGGTGCTTGTGAGAAGGGAATTCCCTCCCTTCCTGGCATCTGGAGCTGGATGAGGATGGCATTTGTGGGTTGATAGTCCAGCAGCTGTGGCCATTTCAAAGGAGCGTCTCCTTCCAAGCTTCTTGTTCTCTGGGACTGATGGTCACTTCCCGTTTCCCAGCCAGGCTCCTGGCTGCTCCCAGATCTGTAAGCCCCATGCCGGCTGAGCCTGTGGTGGACACTCACCAAGTGACTGGTCCTCTTGCTTCCCTGTCCCAGATTTATTTGGGACAGCTGTTCCAGTGCCCCCTCATTGGCTCCATTCTGGGGTCTGTGGAGTGGTCAGAGGCTTTCTCAGTCTTCTTTGTTCCTCCCCACAACCCAGTGGCCCCAGGACAAATAAGGGGCAGATTCAGGGACGTCAGGCACTCTCTCAGGCTGCACAGAGGTGTGTGGGGCCCTCGGTCTTCAGTGATAGCCAGCAGGGCTGAGGCTGACTCTGTGTGGTCTGCAGACTGCCCCCTGCCACCACCTGCCTGGCAGGATCACACTGTGCTCTGTGAAATTCCACAGGAGTCCTAGGCTGTACCTTCTTACCAACTTGGATCTCCTCAGAGATCGATGTGCTTCTGCATGTTTAGTAAGCACGCTGCATTAAGTTCCAAGGGCTACTGTATTAAATTGTCACCAACCAGAAGGCTTAATGCAACAGGCATGTTTGGTCTCACAGTTCTAGAGGCCAGAAGTCCAAAATCAAGTTATCAGCAGGGCTACATTGCCTCTGAAAGTCCTAGGGAAGATCCTTCTGTACCACCTCTAGCTTCTGGTCGCTGCCGGCAATGCTTGGCTATGGTGGCATCGTGCCAGTCTCTGCCTCTGTCCCACGTGGTGGCCTCCTGGGTGGTGTCTTCACATGGCCTTCTCCAGGAAACAGCATTCACTGGGTGTGGGGCATACCTTCATCCACTGTGGTCCCATCTTAACTTGATATTTGGAAAAAAAAAAACTATTTCCAAATAACACCACGTTCACAGGTATGGTGGGTCATGACTTCAACATGTGAGGAACCAAATTCAACCCATAACACACACACACACACACACACACACGCACGCACACAATCTCTTTTAAGTTCTTCTAAGTTTTGTGAATCATTGTT
>NW_016107469.1:2482455-2495379 GCF_001604975.1 Cebus imitator
ACCTTGGAGCTGAGGTCCAGAGAGGGTGCCACCCTTACTGAAGGGTGCACAGCTTGTTAGCTGCAGTGTCTGGAGTAGAATACAGGGTAGCTGAGGCTTCTTCCCCTGCAGGGCCTCCTTCAGGCTTGTGTTCTCTTGGGGCCTCTGAGCCTCTCCCCCACCCCATTCTAAAACCCTGCCATGCCCCAAGGATAGGCGCCTGCAGGGATTTAGGTAAACTGCTCAGTGCCTGGGGTGTTATGCCAGGTGTTACCCGCATCTCCTTGAACTTGCTTAGACCTTTGCAGTTGGCAGAAACACCAGGGAACTGTGAATGTTAGAAACACAAGTGCCCGGGGTGCCCCCTCAAACCAATGAAATCAGAGTGTCTGGGTGGGGCCTGGGAAGCCATCTCTAAGTTGCCCTGTGGAGGCTGCTGCTGGGTTGGTGGGCTCTTAGATGCTTTTTAAATTTATTTTTGGAGAAAGAGTCTCACTCTGTCACCCAGGCTGAAGTGCAGTGGTGCCGTCTTGGCTCACTGCAACCTCCGCCTCCCAGTTCAAGTGATTCTTCGGCCTCAGCCTCTCAAGTAGCTACGACTAGAGGTGTGTGCCACTACACCTGGCTAATTTTTTGTATTTTTAGTAGAGACAGCGTTTTACCAGGTTAGCCAGACCGGTCTTGAACTCCTGACCTCGTGATCCATGATCCACCTGCCTGGGCCTCCCAAAGTGCTGGGATTACAAGTGAGTCACTGTGCCCGATCCTGAGTATTCTCATAGGTGCTTTCTGTGATGAGGCACTGGGAGCCTTTCGGGAGGGATGTGGCACAGGGACCTTGGTGCTCTGGAGATTGGGTGTGGTTATTGTGCCTTCCCTTTGTTTCCTACAGGCACGACTGCAGCCTCCTCAGCCAGCCTTTCTAAGCCTGGGGCTGGCAGGAGACAGAGACCAGGGACAGGCTCCACTCAGGACTTTGCCCTCCTGCTCCCAGCTTCGCGGCTCCGAGGCTCAGCAGGTTGGCCTACTGGGAGGTGTCTCCACCTCTGCTTCTTAAAGCCTGGTCCAGTTGGAGGGAAATGTGGACAACAGGGAGGAGAAAGTGAGGCTGTCCATGTCCAGGGCCCCAAGCTGTCTCCAGGCTTCTGTGTCCTATGAGAAAAGTGAGTGGCGGCTGGGTCCCAGCTCGGCTCACTGGGTCATGGCCCCCATTGGCTCAAGAAAGGAGAGGGGTCTGGGTATTAAGATTTCAGAAGTCGGGACTGGGCCCAGGGACTCACACCTTTAATCCCAGCACTTTGGGAGGCCAAGACAGGAGGATCGCTTCAGCTCAGGGGTTCGAGACCAGCCTGGGCAACATAGTAAGACTCCCATCTCTACTTAAAGCTTGGCGGGGTGGTGCGCTCCTGTGTCCCAGCTGCGATGGTGCCACTGCACTCCTGCCACAGTGACAGTGAGACCCTATCTCAAGAAAAGGCTCAGGAAACCCTGTCAGGACTGCATGGCATCCCTCACTGACAGCCATGTCAGGTGAGGCTGCTGGGAAGGCTACAGAAGAGGGGGCTTCAGGTGGCTCAGCAGGTTGATTGAGGTGGTGCAGCTCCAGGTTCTCAAGTCCTAGGGCTTTGAGGCTTGGCCTGGGGCAGTAGGGAACTACAGAAAGCGGTGGAGGAGGAGGAGGCAGCTGGAAATATCAGGGTGCCCCAGCAGGTCCCCTTCTGGCTCCAGGGGGCAGAGAAGAGAGTGTGGTGCTGCGGGCATGTGCCCACGGGTGGTTAGCAAAGGTGGAGGTCCTGTTCCGGGATGGCAGGCAGCCCTTCCAGCCCCTGGGATGCCTGACCTTGCAGGCTGCCAACCACAGCCTCCTGCTGGATGCGTACAGCTGCCAGGGGCTCCTGCTGGGCCATGTGGAGGTGAGAGGGCCTGGACTGGGACACAGGGAAGGGGTTACCATTCTCTCTCTGGACAGAGGCCACAGTGCCAGGAACCCCAAGCCGTTTGGGTCCATCTGTGCCCAGAAACCAGAGCACACAGCCCCACAGTGAGGCCCGCACCTGCCGCTGGCACTGAGACCTTTTGTCTATTTCATTCCTATGTGGCCCCGAGGGAGTCCCAGCCTTTTCTTCGTCCTAACAGTCTAGGATTGCAGCAGTTGGCTCCCAGGTGCAAGCCTGGCTGGAAAAGATTCAAGGCTTGGGTGCCTCTGTGAGAAGGTTCCAGCCGCTGGTGGGTAGCACAGCGGGGAAGGATTGGGTGGAGAGCTCCCTCTTTGGCCTGGTATGTAGCCCCCACTTGCCAGGCATCCCACCCTGGGCAGGATGGTCTGGGGCTCTCTCTGCCCTGGACCTCACCCTGATTCTGCCTTGGCTACCCTGCCCAAGTACAGCCGGCAGGCACCCTGGATGGCATGGCAGGCCTCCTCCTTCTGCTGTCCTAGGTAGGGCTGGAGGCCATGCAGGTGAGTGGTCGGGCGGTCATCACCTTGTGGAGCCAGAGCGAGGCCAGGCAGGCACTGACCCAGCACCTGACTTTACCTGGAGCAGCTGTGAAATGAGCTGGAATGTGAGTGTGGGAGGGACGGCTCAACCCTGCACCAAAATCCACGCCTAGTCTGGGGCCCTAAGCCCTCACGTTGGCCTATGGCACTGTTTCAATCAGAATGGTGGCCTTGCTTCCCGCCGGCCTGCAGCCCAACTCTGTTGAGATCCCCGCCTTACTTCTTACAGACCTATAGCCTTCGTTTTTTTTTGTTTGTTTGTTTGTTTTGTTTTGTTTTCTACACGGAGTCTCGCTCTGTTGCCCAAGCTGGAGTGCTGTGGCACAAATTTGGCTCACTGCAACCTCCTTCTCCCAGGTTCAAGCAATTCCTGTCTCAGCCTCCCAAGTAGCTGGGAATACAGGTGAGTGCCACCAAGCCCAGCAAATTTCTCTATTTTTAGTAGAGATGGAGTTTCACCATATTGGCTGGGATGGTCTTGATACCTTGACCTTGGGATCCGCCTGTCTCAGCCTCCCAAAGTGCTGGGATGTCAGAGTACAGGTGTCAGCCACTGTGCCTGGCCCAACCTTCTTTTTTTCCATGGTCTGCTGTCTTATTCTTACAGGGTCTCCAAGCTAATATCCATTATGCCTGCTGCCTAGGTTTCTCCAGTCTTCTGCCTGCTTTCTTTTGAGTGGACAGCCTTGTTTCTGTGAAGCTCACTGCCCCACGGTCTCTTTCTGGTTCCACAATGAGCTCTCTGAGGCCATGTGGTCGTTAAACACTCACAGCTACTGCCCTCCTGGCAGGACTAAGAACTTCTGGCCTATCCACCATCCAGGGCTAATGTCCGGCCCAGCACAGAGCCCCCAAGACCCTGCCCAGCGCCAGGGTGGGTATCCCTCTGACTGGCTGTTGAATGTCACCTCCATATCCTGTCTGCTGTGCCAGAGTCCCATGGCCACCCACACGGCAGTGAGTTTGAAAGAGTGCTCCATGACTCGGCACACTGTGCTGTTTGCAGCTGTCATTGACTACAGTGACAGGAGGCAGGAGTGTTGGCACAGGGAAGGGGGCCAGGGCGGAGTCCAGGGGGAACCAGGGACAGCACCTAGTGTCCTCTCCCAGTCCCAGCGCCTTCACACGGGAGGCACTTGGCTGTCCTAGCACTATGTGACCCAGGGTGTTTAGTGGGGCTGCCCCATTGGCTGCTTGGTGCGGACCACACTGTCAGACTCCTAGGAGGCAAGCAGGGGTTCACATAAACCACGTTTCTGCAAATAGTTCAGGTGCAGAGAGCCTCGTATCACTTCTAGGAGTGGTGGGAATCCTCCCCCAATCCAAGTTCCCAGACAAGCTATGAGCAGGCCATGCAGAGGCGGCTCGGGTCTGCTGTGACAACTCGCCTGCAATCTCCAGTACCTGCTGCTCTATTTCTTTTGCCCCACTCCCCTACCATCTTTACCCCAGGAAGAGGCCCTGTCTCCTTGAGGCCTCGGAGGGGCTTCTGACCTGCCCAGAGGCCTCATGGTGGGTGTTGGCTGCCAGTTGCAGGGCCCCTGAAGGAGGTATCGTGGGAGCAGGCAGAGGAGACCATGTGACGGCTGCAGACCTGGGTGCCTGGGATGCCAGGCAATGGGGGTCCCAGGCCCATCAGGGTGGCCCTGGGGGCCATGAAAGGTGCCCTGGAGCTGGTGAGTCAGAGCAAGGATGGGGCTGCGGCTGGCAGTTCAGGACTACCGACAGCTCTCACTGTCCCCTCCCTCTCTAGGTGGCCCACCAGATGCTGTCCTGGGCTGAGGCCACATTCTCATGGGCACAGAAGAGGCTCTACAAACCCCTGCTGGACCTGTATGACCTCACAGCCAGGTAACACAGGGTTGGGAGTGGCACATCCAGCGTTCCTGCCACGTATTCAGGCTCAATGCTGAATGCTTCGACACACTCTGACTCACTGATTCCTCTGATCGCCCTGCACAGAGGCTTCTTCACTCCCCATTTCACAGAAGAGGAAGCTGGGGTTTCTTCCTCACTCCATAGAGAAATCGTGAGCATAGTTCCAGTGCAGGCAGGATTTTAGGAGCTGCTTTGGAGGAGCGCAGTGGGCAAGGCTGACCCCTGCCTTCAGGAAGCTCAGTTTTTCTCAGAGACAGACACGAAGCCCAAGAAATCATCAACAGCAGGGTATGCACAGCTCCCTGCAGAGAGCCTGAGAGTCACCTCTTAAGCAGGCCATTCCACTCTGTCACATTTCCTTTTGTTTTGTAATCATCTTTTTTTCTTTCTTTCTTTTTTTTTTTGCAATGGAGTCTTGCTCTGTAGCCCAGACTGGAATGCAGTGGTGTGATCTCGGCTGATTGCAACCTCCGCCTCCTGAGTTCAAAAGATTCTTCTGCCTCAGCCTTCCGAGTTGCTGGGACTACAGTTGCGTACAGTGCGTACACCACCGCACCTGGCTACGTTTTTGAGTTTTTAGTAGAGGCAGGGTTTTGTCACTACAGGCTGGTCTCAAACTCCTGACCTTAGGTAATCCCCCCCCACCCGCCGCCTTGGCCTTCCAAAGTGTTGGGATTACAGGCATGAGCCACCACTCCCAGCCTGTTTTGTAATCTTTTAAACACACAAATCCCTTCTTTCTTGCAGGCCTTGCAGAAGCCGGCCGCAGGCTGGGTGTGGCCCACTGCTCATCATTTACCCCCACTGAGCCATACCTTAGGTGGCAAATGCTAGAGAAGGAACATTGGTGAGATGGTGTGCTGGGGATCCTATGATGTGACCATGGCCAGCTTTGAGGAGAAGGTACAGTTCAAGCAAGAACCATGGGGCCAGCGTGGGAAGAGAGCTCCAGGTGGGGGCACCACTGCACAGAGGCCTGGGAGAGGGATGTGCCTGGTCTGTTTGTTGAGATGGAGTCTCATTCGCTGTCACCCAGGCTGGAGTGCTGTGGTGTGATCTCGGCTCACTGCAACCTCTGTCTCTCAAATTCAAGTGATTCTCCTGCCTCAGCCTCCCAAGTGACTAGGATTACAGGCATGCACCACCATACGTGGCTAATGTTTGTATTTTTAGTAGAGTCAGGGTTTCACTATATTAGCCAGGCTGGTCTCAGACTCCTGGGCTCCAGAGACTTGGCCTCCCAAAGTTCTGGGATTATGGGCAAGAACCACCATGCCTGGCCTGTTTTAATAGCAAGCTGGTTGGGCTGAAGCAGAATGTGAGCAAGGAAGAGTGGATGCAACTGGGAAGGACTGGGAGATCCCGAGGCCGGGGCGTGGCGGGGAGGACTCTGGCTTCTGCTCTGACCTAGGAAGAACACGATCACCCTTTCACTTCAAAAGGCCCCTTTGGTCCCTGTGTTGAGAACACGGTGGTGGTGGATGGAAGTGGGGAATCACGTCTAGAGCAGGGGCCTGGGGACCCAGTATTCTTTTCCCTCCCAGGCATGAGACCCACCAGGAACCGGGCTCCAGGAAGGGAGGCAGCCCCCTTCTTCCATGCTGGTGGCCTCACAGAGGGTCTCGACTCCAGCTCTGCCTCTAAGTGGGATTCCTCTGCATCGGCTCTGTGTGCCTCAGTTTCCCCAGCTATAGAATAGGGATTAGGCCTGCATCATGGGGAAAAGGCTCCATGTAATACAAGTTCCTGCTCCTGCTGCCTTGCCGTCAGAATGTAAGCTGAGGAAGGGAAGAGCTCCCAGGGCGGGGCTTTGGCTTGGTTGAAGAATCACCTGCCTGGTTATTCGCCTACCTGGTGAGTGGGATCTGGTAGAGGTGCCAAAAAATTGATTTAACTGGCAGGGAGGGCATTCAGGCTGCTTCCTGCCCCCAGCTGCAGGGCCTCTGGGATCCCTAGAAGGTGAGTCCACCTGCCCCTGCACCCCCTCCACTGGCCCATCAACAACAGAGTGAGCAATCTTCCTTGTCCCACTCTACCCCCACGTGAGCCAAGAGCTCCCTGATCATTCAGATCTCACAGGCTTGTCCCTACTCTACATATTGAGAAAGTTCCAGTCCTCCCCTCAACTGTAGACATTTCCTAGACCTGTTAGTCAGTCACAGTGGCTCATGCCTGTAATCCCAGCACTTTGGGCAGATCACGTGAGGTTGGGAGTTCGAGACCAGTCTGGCCAACATAATGAAACCCTGACTCTACTAAAAATACAAAAATTAGCCGGGCATGGCAGTGAGTGCATGTAGTTCCAGCTACTCTGGAGGCTGAGACAGGAGAATCACTTAAACCCAGGAGACAGAGGTCTCAGTGTCAAGATAGTAGCACAATACTTGAGCCTGCGACACAGAATGAGATTCTGTCCCAGAAAACAAATCAAAACAATTTCCTACACCTTCCAGCTCCTGTCCTCGGTATCCCCACACACAGGCCCCATGCTGCCCAAGAGCCAGGGGGCAGATCAGGCATGACATCAGACATCTATGTCCTCAAAATAGGGCAGGTTGTTTCTGTCCTGGCCTCAACCCCACCTCCGCTGTCATGCCAGCCTCTGTGCTCCTCCACCTCATTATGGCATTTCCTAAAACAAGGACAGCCCCTCCCCAAGAGGCACCCCCATGGTTCCATGGCAGAGCTCTTCATGCAGACCTGTGAGCTCCCCCTCTACAGCCAAAGGAAGCGTGGCTCAGCCAGGCACAGCAACTTGTCCTGTGCGTTCCCTCTAGGAACGACTCAATGGTGGTGACACTGCTGCTCCCTGGGGGTGATGTGGCCTGGGTGACTGGCTACCTGGTGGAGGGGAAGCTGCTGTGGCCACTCCGACAGCTGTCCAGGGCCAACATGCTGGCCGAGTTCTACTGGCTCAGACGCTGCCTGCTGCAGGGTCCCTGGGAGTGTGAATCCTGCCCCAGGCTGTGCCGCCCTCCTCCCTGGGAGCCCCCTGCCCCATGGGCACAACAGCAGGGCCATCCAGGAGCAGGTACTGTGGGGGCACAGGGAAGCCTGCAGAGGCTCATGGCATCACAGTGCCAGGCCCAGAGCTTACTGGACTTCCCAAGGTCCTATGGGACTAGGGCTGGGGCTACACATTCTGCTTTTGTCCAGAACATAAGGCCTGGCCCAACAGAGGAGTACAGGGGGTGGTTTAGGGCTTCAGGCCAGCTCCCTCCCTATGGGCTCTGCTGGAGCAGAAGGTAGACCTCCCATTACAGCTGGAAGGGCACGAATTGAGTTCAGACTCGCAGGTCAGGGGCGATCTGGTGCTGGGATGACCAGCTCTGGGCTCCTAGGGAGCTTGCGTGTGGCTCAGGTGAGTCTGCTAACCTCTGTGGACTTGGATTCCTCCACTGTGAAATGCAGGTAACCACATGGCTCGCTCACATGGGTAAGAGGCGTGTATGGTTCTTAATGCACAAGGGAGCCCCTCATGTCCATGGGCCAGCCACGGTACCCAGGCCTGGCAAAGAGCGGTTTATCTGTGTGTGACTCACAGGGAAGCCTAGGGCTCCCTAGAAGCGTGGGTGCAGTCATGTCTAAGCAGCATGCTGATGCTGTAGAAAACAGCCTGGTCTTCAAGTTCTGTGTGTGTGACCATGGGCTTCTCTGTGCCCCTCAGTTCTGATAGCTGACCACGGGACTGGTAGTGCCTCGCACAGGATGCTGGCCCTGGCCAACAGGTGTCTGGCTGTGCACGATGGATGGTGCTTTCCCGCCATGGGCACGAGTACCCCCAAGGCACAGCTCAGGGGCCGCGCTGGCTGGACTGGTCAGACCTGCTCCTTCACAGGCCATCTCTTCCCTACCCTGAAGAGGGCAGGTCTGTGGGACACTGCTGTCATGTTTGAGGGGTCCGTTGGCCATCCACTTAATGTCTTTTTTCCCCCTTGTAGCTTCCTGGAGATTAAATGGATGACTTGTGTGATCTAATTTTTTTTTTTTGTTTGAGACTAGGTCTCACTCTGTTGTCATGGTGGGAGTGCAGTGGTGTGCTCTCGGCTCACTGCACCCTTGACCTCCTGGGTTCAAGTGATCCTCCTACCTCAGCCCTGCAAAGAGCTGGGCTTAGCATGGCTTAGCACCACCGTGCCTGGCCGACCTGTGAATTTTAAGTGCACGATTCAGTGGCTTCTAGCTTATTCAGAGTTGTGCATGCCTCACCATAATCAATTTTAAAAGGTTTCTATCACCCTCAAATGAAACCCTGTAGCTGCCAGTCTGCCTGCTGTGTCCATGGCTGTGCCTGCACTGGACATCTGATATAAATGGAAGCATAGAATATGTGGCCTCTGAGCCAGGCTTTGTTACTTAGCACAGCAGTTTTGTAGCGGGTCTCAGGACCCGATTCCTCATTAGGGTTGAGTTGGCTGTAGCCCTTCAGCTCATGTCATCCTGAAGCTGGTGGAGGATCACTGGGCCTCTGGCTGCTGCACCAGGGCAGTGGGACTCCTGGCCTCAGGGCAGCCTAAGCTGGGGCTCTAGGCATTGGGGTCCCAGCAGGCATTGCGCTCCCACTGTGGTGGGTGGAGCTGGCTCCATTCACCCTGCCTTTGGGGCTGCTTCTCCCCAGACCATGCCCTGGTGGCCAGGGCCCAGCACATGGTGACTTTTGACGGCCAGGTGTGGGACCTCAGCATCCAGTGTGGCAGCATCCTCCTGGCCCAAGACTTTCCTCACAACACATTCTCCCTGATGCTGAGTCGGACAGGCTTGGGGCTCATGGCCCTGACTGTGCAGCTGAAACAAGTGACCCTCATCTTCTACCCCAGCCTACAGGGGAGGAGGAGAGGACCGAGCTTCCCCTGGAGACCTGTGCCTGGGGCAGGTTGCCTGGGGGATGGCACTTTCAAGCTTGTCCCCTGGCTGTGGGTCAGCCCTCCTGCCCACCCCCTCTGGTCCACAGGCCTACAGGCTATACAACTCCTACCTGCCAGGGGAGAGCTGTCCAGACCTTCAGCTGCCTCCTGCCATAATAAGGAGGGATGTCCCCAGGATTGAGCTGGCCAGTGAGGACGAGGTGTCCGTCTCCTGTTACATGCCCACCAGCCTCTGTAGCCTGACTCTGGGCCTCTGGCACCATGGTGAGTCTGGGCCCTGGCGGGGTTGGCCTCACCACCAAGAGCCTCTTTGGGATGCACCATTCTCAGCTTCCAGGGCGACAGGTCCCCGGGCTCTAGGCGGCGACTGTGGTTGAGATGATGGCACTGAGGCCCAAGGCTTTCTGCCCCCATCCCTGGGACATGTGGCTCCCTGGGATAAGGGTGGAGTGGGCCCTTCTGTGGTCCCTCTGCCAAGGAACATAAAGGGTGGGCCTGGATTCCGGCCACTCGAGCTAAGTATGTGGAGAGGGGTCAGGGGACACATGCTGTCCTTAGTCCCTGTGTTTTCTCTCCCTCTTCCAATGAGGGTTTGGAGCCTGAGCCCTGGGCTCTGGGAGTCTGGGGTGGAGGTGGTGGGATTCTACCGCTTCTCAGTGTACCTCAGGCTTGTCTCTCATACAGGTCCCCAGGGGGAGGATCACGGGCTCTCAGGGCATCCTCAGCTTCCCTCCTCCCCACAGGCATATCCACTGGCCCTCTGGGCACCAACAACAATAAAGCAGGCAATGAGCTGGTGTTGCCAGCTGGCTCTGTGGCCCACAGCCTGGAAGAGCTCAGCCTGGCCTGGCAGGTGAGCAGGTGCACCTGCCCTTCCTCCCTCTGGCTGAGGCTCTTGAGGGCTGCTGGCTGCAGAGTCCCAGGAGAGGCAGGTGGCCTGCTGGCTCTGCAGCGGTCTTTGGAGACCCAGGGTTGGGGGGAGTCTCCTGCTGAGGCCGATGTATGTGGGGGAGCCACATGGTCCAATGGGAGGCCTGAGTCTTGCGTCTGTCTCGCTAGGTGGATGGTGACTGCAGGGACACCGAGAAGACTCAGCTGACCTGCCCAGGACAGAGCCCCACCTGCCGGGCCTTCTTCCAGGACCCCTGTTCCAGCTTGGGGAACTCCTTCTGGGTGGTGAGTGTGAGCCTGGCCCCTGGGGCAAAGAAAGCCCTTTCCCCAGTCTACCCTGGGGAGTGGCATGGAGGAGGGACCTAGGCTAGAGACAGTGACTGGGTGGCCCTGATTTCAGGTGGACCTTGAACCACTCCTCAGCCTGTGTGTGCAGGACCCCTGTGGCACCTGGGAGCTCCAGCCTGCCTGCACTCTGGCAGCTGCCTACATCCACCTGTGTGCCCACAACTTCGGACCCCTGGCCCCTCCTCCACAGTGCAGTAAGCTGCCCCAGCTGGCTGGCACTCTGCCCCCTGTCGGGCATCTGCCTTCCAGCTGGAGGAAAAATCCATCTCTCTCTCTTGCCAGGGAGAACAAATAATTGTCATTCAAGGAGCTAAGAGTCAAAACAAAANTCTCTCATACAGGTCCCCAGGGGGAGGATCACGGGCTCTCAGGGCATCCTCAGCTTCCCTCCTCCCCACAGGCATATCCACTGGCCCTCTGGGCACCAACAACAATAAAGCAGGCAATGAGCTGGTGTTGCCAGCTGGCTCTGTGGCCCACAGCCTGGAAGAGCTCAGCCTGGCCTGGCAGGTGAGCAGGTGCACCTGCCCTTCCTCCCTCTGGCTGAGGCTCTTGAGGGCTGCTGGCTGCAGAGTCCCAGGAGAGGCAGGTGGCCTGCTGGCTCTGCAGCGGTCTTTGGAGACCCAGGGTTGGGGGGAGTCTCCTGCTGAGGCCGATGTATGTGGGGGAGCCACATGGTCCAATGGGAGGCCTGAGTCTTGCGTCTGTCTCGCTAGGTGGATGGTGACTGCAGGGACACCGAGAAGACTCAGCTGACCTGCCCAGGACAGAGCCCCACCTGCCGGGCCTTCTTCCAGGACCCCTGTTCCAGCTTGGGGAACTCCTTCTGGGTGGTGAGTGTGAGCCTGGCCCCTGGGGCAAAGAAAGCCCTTTCCCCAGTCTACCCTGGGGAGTGGCATGGAGGAGGGACCTAGGCTAGAGACAGTGACTGGGTGGCCCTGATTTCAGGTGGACCTTGAACCACTCCTCAGCCTGTGTGTGCAGGACCCCTGTGGCACCTGGGAGCTCCAGCCTGCCTGCACTCTGGCAGCTGCCTACATCCACCTGTGTGCCCACAACTTCGGACCCCTGGCCCCTCCTCCACAGTGCAGTAAGCTGCCCCAGCTGGCTGGCACTCTGCCCCCTGTCGGGCATCTGCCTTCCAGCTGGAGGAAAAATCCATCTCTCTCTCTTGCCAGGGAGAACAAATAATTGTCATTCAAGGAGCTAAGAGTCAAAACAAAACATTTATGGCCTGATACAGCTTGGATGTGTGTCCCCTCCAAATCTCACGTTTGTTAGAGGGGATGGATGGCTTAGCATCCTGCGTTTGGTCAAGTGTGAGTTCTTGCTCTGTTAGTTCACCTGAGGGCAGTTTGTTTATAAAGAGCCTGGCCCCTCCTCTCTCTCTTTGCACCCATTCCCATTTCTGCCATGATCGTAAACTTCCCGAGGCCTCACCAGAAGCCAAGCAGATGCTGGAGCTGTGCTTGTACAACCTGCAGAACTGTGAGTCAATTATCTTTCTTATTTATGATCTACCCAGCCTGGAGTGTAGTGACACAATCTCACCTCACTGCAACTTCCACCTCCCAGGTTCAAGCAATACTCCTGCCTCAGCCTCCCAAACATACAGGAGGTAGTTTTGTAGAGATGGTGTTTTTCCATGTTGGCCGGGCTGGTCATGAATTCCAGACCTCTGGTGATCCACCTGCCTCGGCCTCCCAAAGTGCTGGATGACAGGTGTGAGCCACCACACCCAGCCTCACTAGGGATTTGAATGTCCACTCTCATTTAGGGAAAATGCTTAGCCCCTGTTTTCCCTCCACTCTCATACTGCAAAAATCATCATCAACACAGAAGATGACTTCTGTGAGCAAATATGGGGGGGTTTGTCCCCACTACCCAGGTGGACCCCTAATTCAGTTTTAACACTAGCTACACCATGAGATTCTTCAGCCAGTGCTGTATATGATTGCCACAGCCAATGCCCCACTAAAAGGGCAAAGAAGTCAGTGGCAACAAGAGTGTACTTCCAAGAGCTTCAGATGCCAGAATTAGTGGCTGCCATTCACAGACATTTAAAACTTAATGAATTCAACAGCAGAAGAGAAAATTAATCAACTGGAAAATACAACAAAGGGCAGATGACATGAGAGGATCTAGCATGTCTCAAAGAAATTCCAGGCTGGGTGTGGTGACTCATTAATGTAATCCCAGCACTTTGGACGGCCAAGATGAGTGGATCACCTAAGGTCAGGAGTTTGAGACCAATCTGGCCAACATGGTGAAATCCCGTCTTTACTAAAAATACAAAAATTAGCCAGGCGTGGTGGTGTTTGCCTGTAATCCCAGCTACTTGGGAGGTTGAAGAAGGAGAAACACTTGAACCCAGGAGGTGGAGGGTGCAGTGAGTTGAGATCTTGCCACTGTACTTCAGCGTGGTGACAAGGTAAGAGTCTGTCTCAAAAAAAAAAAAAAAAAAAA
>NW_016107469.1:2495444-2499126 GCF_001604975.1 Cebus imitator
AGGCACAATCCCCAAATCCATCCATACCTAGACCCATCCAAACACAATTGCAGAAAAGCAAAGAAAAGGTCCTAAAAGCTACTGAGGAGGGTGGAAAGAAGGAAGAACGTGTTGACAATTGCTATCCCACCAGCAGTAACAGAAGACAGTGGAGTAAGACAAAGTAAGCATGAGGTTACAGATGATCCGCAGCTCAACTATTAATGAAATAACCTGTCAGCACTGATCTGTCTATAGATCTCTTTACCGCAAATGGAGACTTACTCAAGGGATACACCCACATGTTCATTTACAGACTGTCTGTGTCTGCTCTCCTGCTACAGCGGCAGAATATTGCCAAGAGAGACCATATTTTTGCTCTCTGAAAGACTTGATTATAAGCTACTGATTGGAAAAAATTTTTACAAACCACCTATCAGACCAAAGACTCATCTCCAGAGACTCATCTCTAGAATATATAAAGAACTCAAAGCTCAAAAGTAGGCCAGGCATAGTGGCTCACACTTGTACTCCTTGCACTTTTGGAGGCTGAGGTGAGATGGCTTGAACCCAGGAATTCAAGGCAACAGTGAGCCATGATTACATTCCTGGCTGCATGACAGAGTGAGGCCTTGTCTCACAAAACAAAACCTCCAAAGTAAAAAATGGGAAATAAACACATCAACAATGTTTGCACTCCCAGCCACTACGTAGAGTAACAAGGTAGTGCTACACACCTGAGCTCCGGTGAGTTCCAGGGACTCTGCGGCATAAAGCATTAGTTGAACATCCAAATGGCCAGGTTGTAATTTCAGCATCCACTTATGAGTGTACTAGAAAAAGCACTGTTCTAGTACCAAAAAGGTGGTGGCTGCTGAGAATAAAGCTAGGCTTAGAGGCAGGAGTCAAGGTCATGGTCTACCAGCCAGATCCTCTTGGAAAGCAGCATTGGACTCATGAAGTGCCAAGACAGCAGGTGGTGTGGTTCCACAGAAGGTTGGAGAATCTGGGAATCAAGCAGAAGCACTCATTGTTCTGACCGTGTAAATACAAAACTGTGAGCTGCTACAGCCATCAACAGAACACCTGGCAGGCCAAGCTACTCAGATTTATAACCACAGGGTAACAATGGACTATTATCTGCAGTTAAGGTCCTCTCCCTTCCTCTTAGGGCTTATTTATTTGAGACAGAGTCTTGCTATATCACCCAGGCTGGACTGCAGTGGCACAATCTCAGCTCACTGTAACCTCCGTCTCCCGGGTTCCAGCAGTTCTCCTGCCTCAGCCTCCTGAGTAGCTGGGATTACAGTCAGGTGCTACCAAGCCCAGCTAATTTTTTGTGTGTGTTTTTAGTGGAGATGGGGTTGCACCATGTCGGCCAGGATGATCTCAAACGTCTGACCTCATGATCTGCCTGCCTCGGCCTCCCAAAGTGCTGGGATTACAGGTGTGAGCCACCATGTCCGGCCGGGTTTATTTATTTATTATAAACAAGGGCGAAATTATTCCCCTCTCTTGGACACCAGTGAAGTATTTAAGAAAAGCAGTCACCAATTATAGTGAAATTTTGAAAGACAAATTAAAAGGTGGTTATAATGTGACAGGGGAAATGCCCCGTAAAACTGCATACCTCAGCCATACGTCAGCTTTCTATTGAAATTGCTCTTTGTAACCCTGATGTGACAGGCAAGCAGTCCAAACCCATGCCATCTTGGCCCCTGCAACTTGTAATAAGTAACTAAGGTCTGTAATTTCCACCCTACCTAGACAATGTGTAAACTGCGCTTATCTTGACTTCCGTGAACCACTTAAGTAACAACTGGAATGACCAAAGTCCCCTGGCCCTCGGAATGTCTGAAGCCCCTCACCCTCACCCCCACCCAGGAGGTGGTATACAGGCATAAAAGGTCTTGACACCCTCCCTTTGAGGCTTGAGTACTCATTACCACTGGCAATGAAGACCCTGTAATTTGGCCTAGTCTTTGTCTAGGTGGTGATTTTGCGCTGGTTCGGTTACAACAATAAATTACAACATAAAGCCAACTCATGAACTCTCATAAGAAAAAGAGGAAGAAATTTAGACACTTTATTATCTTTCTGAGATGGAGTCTTGCTCTGTCCTCCAGGCTGCAGTACACTGGTGCAGCCTCCCAAGTATTTGGGATTACAGGCATCTACCACCATGTTTTTATATTTTTAGTAGAGACGGGGTTTCACCTCTGACCTCATGTGATCCTCCCACCTCGCACCCAACCAGAGAAATTAAGACATTCTCAGATAAACAAAAGCTGAGAGAGTTCATTACACTGGGACCTACCCTGCAAGAAATGCTAAAGGGAATCCTTCAAGTCAAAACAAAAGGATGCTAGGTGGACATTTGAAGCCACATATAAAGACCTGTGTTATTGGAATTTTGATTCATATCTGATTTTAATTATTTTATTGGATTTAAAAGAGATGTATAACCATAAGTGTGTGTTAAATATATAATTTATAAAAAAACAAATTAGGCATGGTGGTGTGCACCTGTAGCCTCAGCTATGGAGGATCACTTGAGTCCAGGGCCTGGAGGTTACAATGAGCTATGACAGTGCCACTGCACTCCAGCCTGGGTGACAGAGTGAGACCCTCTCTCTAAAATATAGATATACTTTGTAACAACAACATAGGACGGGGTAGAGCTGTCAAGGAGTAGATTATTTCTATGCGATTGAACTTACTAGTTTAAAATCGATTGCTCCAATTTCAGGATGTATTATGTAATCCTCATGGTAATTACAAAGAAAATATCTATAGAATGTACACAAAAGGAAATAAGAAGGGATTCTAAGTGTGTCACATCAAAAAATCAATTAACACAAAGGAGGGCAGAAGGAAGAAAATGAGAGAGAAAACAAATCATGAGCCATGCAGAAAACAATCCACAGAGTGGCACCGGGAGGCCCCGCAAATGGTGTGCTGGAGTCCTCCCAGAGGACCTGCTCACTGAGCCCTTGGCTGTGGGCCTCATGGCAGTCACCCAACAGGGTAGTGGGTTTCGTCAGATGATAGTCTTTAAAAATGCAAACGAATTCTACAATCAAAAGACTGTCAGAAACTTAACACATTGGTTGAAAGTGAAAGGATGAAAAAGGGTATTCCATGCAAATGGTAACCAAAAAAAGGAAGAGGAGCTAATCTCAGACTAACTAGACTTAAGGTCAAAAGCTGTTTTAAGAGATAATAACAGTCAGTTCACCAAAAAGATGTAACAGTTATAAATGTGCATGCAGCATACCTCAGAGCTCCTAAATACATGAAGCAAACACTGACAGAATGAAAGGAGAAACAGATAGTTCTACGGTAACAGTAGGCGACTTTAACATGTCACTTTTTTTTGAGACAATCGGACTCCGTTGCCCAGGCTGGAGTGCAGCGGCGTCAGACAGGTCACTGCAACCCCCTAGATTCAAGCGATTCCTGTGCCTCAGCCTCAGAGTAGCTGGGATTACAGTTGTATGCCACCACACCTGGCTATTTTTAGTAGAGACAGAGTTTCACCATGTTGGCCAGGCTGGTCTTGAACTCCTGACCTCAAGTGATCCACCTGTCTAGGCCTCCCAAAGTGCTGGGATTACAGGCATGAGGCACTGTGCCTGGCCCAATAACAGTGAGTAGCTTTTATTATTTTGAGATACGTTCCATGAATACCTAGTTTATTGAG
>NW_016107469.1:2499143-2575020 GCF_001604975.1 Cebus imitator
TGTTGAATTTTGTCAAAGGCCTTCTCTGCATCAATTGAGATAATCATGTGGTTTTTGTCTTTGGTTTTGTTTATGCAGTGAATTACGTTTATAGACTGGAGTATGTTGAACCAGTCTTGCATCCCCAGGATGAAGCCTACTTGATCATGGTGGATAAGCTTTTTGATGTGCTGTTGCAATCCATTTGCCAGTATTTTATTGAAGATTTTTGCATCTATGTTCATCATGGATAGTAGCCTGACGTTTTCTTTTCCTGTTGAGTCTCTGCTGGGTTTTGGTATCAGGATGATGTTGGTCTCATAAAATGATTTGGGAAGGATTCCCTCTTTTTGGATTGTTTGGAATAGTTTCAGAAGGAATGGTACCAGCTCCTCTTTGTATGTCTGGTAGAATTTGGCTGTGAACCCATAGATAAATTATTTATTTAGACCTACATGCATGTTTATCATCTTGTTTGCTCACCATTGTTCTGGTGTTTCAAAATAATTCACTAGTATTGTTTTTTTCTTCCTGAAGCATGTCCTTTAGAAGTGCCTTTGGTAGGCCTATGTGTGTGCCAAATTTCTTAAGTTTTATTTATCTAAAGATATCTTTATTTCATCCTTGTCTTGCAATACAGTATTGGTGATTGAGTGCACAGTTCTAAACTGAAATTATTTCATTTGATCACTTTTAAGATACAATAAAATCCCCTCCTAACAAGATTACTGAGGATGAATATTTTTAACTTGGTAAAAAGAAGAGTGGGCTTATTGTAATAATCAAAGACAAGAGTTACCTGGGCCTGTGTAGCTGATCGACTAGTAGTTCCAACGGTCTGGCTCTATAATTAAAATATTTCTTCATCCTGGTTGTGATTTGGCATCACATGGTTGTGGTGGTGGCTTTCTGCTCCAAAATAATTGTCAAAGGGTGCCAGTTCTGGATTCTGTCTCACTGGCTAGGACTTCCAGAACAGTGGCAGCAATTGTAGTGATCTCATATTTAGCTGGGGACCATTTAGTAGGTCTAATCAAAAGAGATTGGGCAAGAATCCTACTGGAAATAAAAAAGTCATCCTCTGGCTACCTGTTTCCTGAGATAGACTGCTGACTTTTTCTTCCAGACCTTACTATGTCCCCTACCCTATCCATTCAGAAGATAGAAGTTTATCCCACCCGGTTTGAGAACAGAACTAGACAGAAGGCTGCCAATCATTAGTGAGTAATTGGTCATTAATAACCAAGCATGCTGGATCCAAATTTTCATTATAATGGGGTTTATTATCATCAAATTCTGTTAATTATTCACTGTCTTATTGGCTTTCATTGTAGCTATTAAAACACCTACATTAATGGCTTCTTTGTAGGTTATCTGTCGTTTTTTTCCTCTTGCCTGCTTTAAATATCTCTTTTTTCTTTGGTGTTTTGCCATATATGACAGCTCTAGGAATATATTTAAAAACTGATCCTCTTTGTGATGCACTGTGCTTCTTGAACTTACACATTTGTATCTTTCCTAAATTCTGGAAAATTCTGAGGAATTAACTTTTTAAATATTGCTTCTCAATTTTTCAAATCTATCCTTGAAATCTGATTTTTGATATGTCAGATCTTTTCAGTCTAACATCTGTACTGTTTAACCATTCTCTGTTCATTCAGAATAATTTTCTCAGATATGTCATAGTTTACTAATTATCTGTTTCTAATCTGCCATTTGACCTATTCATTGAATATTTTCATTTCAACAAACATGTGTTTAATATCTAACAGCTTCATTTGATTATTTGTCACATTTGCCTGGTCATTCCTGATGGTCTCTTGTTGATGGCTCATTGTTGTGATTCTGTCCCTTATGTCTATTTCTTTCTAAATAGATTTTCTATATTTCACAGATAATAAAATTTTAATATCTGAATTTCTTGGAGGTCTAAATATTTATTATATCTTATAATTTTACACTCACGATGAGTTGCTTCCTTTATGTCTGGTGGCTTTTGATGGTGAACTCACATTTTCTTAATCTTAACCTGGGAATCTAGTGGGCTCAACTAGGAAATTGCTCTTGAAGAAGATCTGTGTTGGAATCTGGTAGGACTGTTGTGGTGCTACCAGTCCACTTTTAGCTTCTTTCAGTTTTTAGCTTAACACAGAGGTCTCAAATTTAGCTCTTCCATATTGCTGTTGATATAAGCCTTGTTTTCTGAATGCAATTCCCTGGGCATTTTCTCATCTTAACCATTTTATTCTTTTTTTTTCTTTTTTTTTTTTTTTTTTTTTTTTTTTTTTTTTTGAGACAGAGTCTCACTCTGTTGCCCAGGCTGGAGTGCAGTGGCATGATCTCGGCTCACTGCTACTTCCAACTCTTGGGTTCAAGTGATTTTCCTGCCTCAGCCTCCCAAGTAGCTGGGACTACAGGCACCCACCACCACGCCTGGCTAATTTTTGTATTTTTAGTAGAGACGGGGTTTTACTATATTGGCTAGGCTGTTCTTGAACTCCTGACCTTGTGAACTGCCTACCTCAGCCTCCCAAAGTTCTGGGATTACACGTGTGAGCCACCATGCCTGGCCTTTTTATTCTTAATTGCTTACTATCACATGGTTTTATTTATTTGTGGTGCAGAGATCTGGAGGGTGAGATGTCAGCAGGACACATGGAAATTTCTCCTACTTCCTTCAAGTTCAGTAATGCATAGATAAGTTTTTGTTTTGTTTTGTTTTGTTTTTCAGAATCTGGTTGTTGTACAGCAGAAGGGTGTTGCAGAGCATCTAGCTCAGAATTTTGTTGAAGGAGGAAAATTCCTTTTAACTTACTTTTAAAAAATATTTTTTAGAAGTTTTACATTTACACAAAAACTGAGAATATCATAGAGAGAGTTCCCATATAAACTGCATGTAGTTTTCCCTATTATTAAGATCTTATATTAATATGGTTAAATTGTTAAAATTAGTAGGCCATTACTAATGCATTATTATTAACTGAAGTCTGTAGTTTATTCAGATTTCCTTGTTTTAGACCTAATGTCTTTCCCATTCTAGGGTTTGGTCCAGTATATCACTGATGTGGTTGGGCTTTGTGTTCCCACCCAAACCTCATCTTGAATTGTAACCCCCATAATCCCTATGTGTTGAGGGAGAGACCTGGTGAGAGGCAATTGGATCATGGGAGTGGTGTCCTCCATGCTGTTCTCATGATAGTAAGTGAGCTCTCATGAGATCTGATAGTTCCATAAGTATCTGACATTTCCTTTTTCACATGCTCACTCTCTCTCCTGCTGCCATGTAGGACATGCCTGCTTCCCCTTCTGCAATAATTGTAAGTTTCCTGGGAACTCCCCAGCCATGCAGAACTTTGTGTCAATTAAACCTCTTACCCTTATAAATTACTCAGTCTTAGGTATTTCTTTATAGAAGTGTGAGAACAGACTAATATAATCACTTTACAAAGTTGTCATGTCTCTTTAAGTCCTTCTTGGCTGTGACAGTTTCACAGCCTTGTTTTGGATTGCCTTGCCAATTTTGAGGAGTGCTTATTGGATATTTTGTAGGATATCCCTCTAGTGGAAATTTTTATTGTAAAATATACATAAAATTTACCATGGCAACCATGTTTTAATACACAATTTGGTAGCCTTAAGTGTAATACATTCACAAAGTTGTGCAATGATTTTATTATCATTATGCATTTTCAGAACTTTTTCATCATCTCAAACAGAAACTCTGTACTCATGAAAAAATAACTCCTATTTCCCTCTCTCCCTAGTCCCTGGTTAACTCTGTTTTCTGTCTCTATAAATTAACCATTTGTAGGCACATCATACAAGTGGAATTATACAATATTTTTCATTTTGTGTCTGGCTTATTTTACTTAGCAAAATGTTTGCAAGGTTCATTCATGTAGTAGAATGTCTCAGAATTTCATTCCTGTTTTTTTTTGTTGTTGTGGTTAAGGCTGAATACTATTGTATTGTCCATTGTATGTATACACAAATTGAGAGTTTTATTTCTTCTTTTGGATTTTCTGTTTTTAAATTTTTTTATAGACATTTCATGTCATCTATACGCAAAGATTGTTTATTTCTTCCTTCTTTTTTTTTTTTTTTTTTTGAGACGGAGGTCCATTATGTTACCCAGGCTGGAGTGCAATGGTGCAATCTCGGCTCACCACAACCTCCGCCTCCTGGGTTCAGGCAATTCTCCTGCCTCAGCCTCCTGAGTAGCTGGGATTACAGGCACGCGCCACCATGCCCAGCTAACTTTTTGTAGTTTTAGTAGAGACGGGGTTTCACCATGTTGACCAGGATGGTCTCGATCTCTTGACCTCGTGATCCACCCACCTCGGCCTCCCAAAGTGCTGGGATTACAGGCTTGAGCCACCGCGCCCGGCCCTATTTCTTCCTTCTTTATCTGTATACTCTGTTTCCTTTTGTTTTCTTATTTCACTAGCTAGAACGTCAGAGGTAATGTTAAATAATAATAATGATAAAGGGCATGTTTGTGTTGTTCCCCATCTTAGGGAGAAAACATCCAGTTTCTCATCATTAAGCTGTAGATTTTTTTTTTTGTGGATGTTCTTCATCAAGTTGAGGATACTTCCCACTAGTCCTAGTTTTCTGAGCGTTGGTACCTTCAAGGGTGTTGGATTTTATCAAATGCCTTTGCTGCATGAATTTATATGGATCCTATAATTTTTCTTCTTTAACCTCTTAATGTGCTGTGTTCATTGATTGATTTTAGAATATTGAACCATCCTTGTATACTGAGAATAAATCCCACTTCTTTGTCTTCCATAATTCTGTTTAGACATTGTTGGATTATATTAGCTAAAATTTTGTTAAGGATTTAAAAATCTGTATTCATAAGGAATTCCAGTCTGTAGTTTTCCTACAGTGTCTTTAGTTGCTCTTAATATTAGGGTAATGCTAGATTCATAGAATGAATTGGGAAGTGTTCCTTCTGCTTCTATTTTCCAGAAAAAAAGATTATGTAGAATTGGTCTTTCCTCCTTAAATGTATGTTAAAATTTACCAGAGAAACCATCTGGGACTGGTGTTTTCTTTCTTGGAAGGTTATTGACTCAACGTCCTTGCCTAGTCAGATTATCTGTTTCTCTTTGCATGAGTTTTGGTAGTTTGTATCTTTCAAGTAATTGCTCCATTTCATCTACTTTATTAAATTTTTGGGCATAGAGTTCATAGTATTCCTTGATTATTGTTTTAATTTTCATGGGACAATTAATGATGACTTATATCCCATTTCTAATATTGGTACTATATTGCTTATATTTTTAAATTTTCTGTATATTATAATGTTTTGACATCTTTTAAAAAATCCTTCCTGACTTGGGAGAAACTATGCCCTCCTGAGGCAAGCCAATTCATAGCGAAGCAAAAGGACTTATCCAGGGAGAACGGCTTTGGTATATAAAAAACTAAATATCAAGACATACCTCCTCTGTCTGGCCCATATGCAACAGGCCTTCCTCTGTCTTAACCATTGCAGAGATACCTACCAGATAACTAGGGACAACCTGTATACTCCAAGGCCCTCTGAAAGTATTCATACTAGCCAATCCTAATCTGTTTACTCTACCCTACCTTGCTTTTCCTGTGGAAACTCCAACAAAGGCTCTAGTCAAGGCTTTCCTCTGGCTCCTGCTTTCTGCCTCCTGACTAACTACCCCAAGGCTTCCCCATGTAACCCTGTACGGCATGGCATGGCTCCTATTTCTAAGACGTGTGAGTATAAGAAATGTTGTTTTCCTCTCATGGACACACCTGACTGCACATCACAGAAAATAACACAGAACAGGCGATTTGGATCTTCTCTTTTTCTTGGTCAGCACAGTCAAAAGTTTATTGATTTTAACTAGATTCTGGTTTCTGTAATTTTCTCTATTGTTTCCTGATTTCAATTGCATTGATTTATGAGCTAATGTTTATTGTTACCTTTCTTTTGCTTTCCTTAATCTTAATATTTTTCCTTTAGCTGCTGAAGGTAGACATTCAGATCGAGTTTAGATTTTTCTTCTTTTCTAATATATGCATTGAATGCTAAGCACTCCAAGCACTGCTTTCAGAGAATTCCACGAGTTTTGATGTTATATTTCAATTTTTATTTAGTTCAAAATGTTTTTTAATTCTTCTAGATATTTACCTGATCCATGTATTATTTAGAAGTGTGGATTTAATTTGCAGATATTTTGTGGTTTTCCAGCTGTTTTGTTACTGATTTTTAGTTTCGTTTCACTGTGGTCTGGGACCACAGTTTGCATAGTTTCTGTTATAGGTTGAAGTGTGCCACCTCTCCCTCCCTACTATATATTGAAGTCTGAACCCCCAGTACCTGTGAATATGATCTTTACAGATGTAATCAAGTTACGGTGGGGTCACTAGGGTGGCCAAAATCCAATATTACTGGAGTCTTTATGAAAAGCAGGAATGCCATGTAAACACAAAAACACACAGAGAAAATGCTACATGATTATAGAGGCAGAGAGAGGTTGTGGTGATGCAGCTGCAAGCCAAGGAATGCCAAGGAGTGACAGCCACCATCAGAAGCTAGAAAGAGGCAAAGAAAGATTCTCCCCTGCATGTTTCAAGCAAAACATAGTCCTTCTGATACTGTGGTTTTGGACTTCTAGCTTCAAGACCCATGAGAAAATACATTTCTGTTGTTTTAATTCACTCACTTGGTGGTACTTTGTTACAGCTACTCTAAACTATATCATTTCTATTCTTTCAAATTTATTAATATGTGTTATGGCCCAGAATGTGTTCTGGCTTGGTGAACATTCCACGAGACTTTGAGAAAAGTGTGCATTCTGCTGTTATTCAAATAAGTGTGCTATAAATGTCAATTACATCAAGTTGATTGATGGTGCTGTCTAGAGCAACTCTTGTTGATTTTCTGCCCGCTTAATCTATGGATTACTGAAGGAGTAGTGTTGAAGTCTCCAAATATAATAATGGATTTGTCTATTTCTCTTTGCAAATCCAATCAGTTTTGGCCTTACGCATTTTGACACTGTTAGGAGCATATACACCAGGATTGTTCTGTCCCCTTGGAGAACTGACGCTATCATTAATGCTGCTCTTTGTCCCTCATAATTTCCTTGTTCTGATGTCATCTTTGTTTGAAATTAATATAGCTACTCTGGCTTCCTTTTGATTAGTGCTAGCATAGTCTTCCTTTCTTTATCCATTGATGTTATAAATAATTTGTTATTTTTAAGATGTTTTAACAGCTTGAGTGATTTTTTTCACATATCTACATTTACCCATATAAAAGGTACTATTCATTGGCTTTCAGTGTATTCACAGAGTTGTACACCATCAACACAATCAATTTTCAATTTTTTTCACTAGCATCCCCCAAACCCTGTAACTCCTTAGCTAATCCTCCATTATTTGCCAAGCCTAGGCAACTACTAATCTATTTCTGTCTCTCTAGATTTGCCTTTTTTGGACATTTCCTATAACATGCAGTTATATTGAAATAGAATGCTATAGTGTGTGATCTTTTGTGAATGACATTAGATAATAGTTGATCTTTTGTGAATGGCGTCTTTCACTTAGCGTAATAGATTCAAGGTTCATCCATATTGCTGTATATATATGCTTCATTCTTTTTTGTTTCTGATTAATATTCCATTGTATGAATATACCAGTTTTTATTCAACCACTAATCAGTTTATGACCATTATGGGTTTGTTTTGTATTTTGGCTATTATGAATAATCCTGCTATAAACATTTGTATATATACTTTTCGTGTGCATTATGTTTTCATTTTGCTTGGGTGTATGCTTAGTAGTGGTTGCTGGATTATGTGGTAACTCTGTATATAAACTATTGAAGAATGGCTAGACCACTTTTCACAGTGGCTGTACAATTTTCACATTCCTACTAACAGTTTATGAGGGTTCAAGTTTCTCTACATCCTTCTATTGGCCATCTTTTATTTATTTATTTATTTATTTACTTACTTACTTACTTACTTACTTACTTACTTATTTGAGATGGAGTCTCCCTCTGTTGCCCAGGCTGGAGTGCAGTGGTGTGATCTCTGCTCACTGCAACCTCTGCCTTCTGGGTTCAAGTGATTCTTCTGCCTCAGGCTCCTGAGTAGTTGGGATTACAGGCATGTGCCACCATGACTGGCTAATTTTTTGTATTTTTAGTAGAGACTGGGTTTCACCATGTTGGCCAGGCTGGTCTAAAACTCCTGACCTTGGGTGATCCACCTACCTTGGCCTCCCAAAGTGCTGGGATTACAGGTGTGCCGCTGCACCTGGCTGTCCATCCTTTTGGATGGCTGTTTTAGTGGGTGTCAAGTGTCATTTAATTTTGGTTTTAATTTTCATTTCCTTGAAGACTAACAATATAGAGCATCTTTTCATGTTCTTTTTGGTTATTTGTATGTTTTCTTTGGAGAAACCCCTATTCAAGATTCTTTGCCCATTTTTACATGGGTTGTCTATTTTATTTATTTATTTTTTTGAGACAAGGTCTCATTCTGTCACCCAGGCTTGTGTGCAGTGGTGTGACCATGGCTTCCTGTAGCCTTGATCTCCCAGGCTCAAGCGATCCTCCCGTCTCAGTCTCCTGAGTAGTTGGGACTATAGTCAATATAAACTTCAATAGTTTATATACATGCACCACTGGACCCAGCTGATTTTATTTATCTATTGCCTTTTTTTTCTTTTTTTTTTTTTGGTAATNTTTTTTTTTTGGTAATGCTTTCAGTTGTCATAGCTAAGAATCCATCAAAGAGTCTTAGAATTGTAATTCAACGTCATAAAGATTTGAACCAACAGTGTCTTTGAAGAGCTTTAGAGTTTTAACTCCTACATTTAGGTCTGTGTTCCATTTTAATTTTTGTATATGATGTGAAGCAAGGATCTAACTGCATTGTTTTGCACTAGGATATCCAGTTGTCTCCCCATTTGTTAAAGATGATTTTTTTTTCCCATTGAATGGTCTTGCACCTTTGCTAAAGATCAGTTGACCATACACACATTAAGGTTTATTTCTGGACGTCCATTTTATTCCAAAACAATTGGAATTATTAACTGCTTACGTGTTTCAGGCATGATCCTAAGCATGAATTCATTTGTTTCTCACAATAACTGTGAAGTGGGCACTATTCTCACTCCCTTTTGACAGATGAAGTGGCCAAGATACAGAGTGTTTTGCCCAAGGCCACATAAGTAACTAACTAAGTGGCAGTGCCAGTGTAAGAATTTAGGTTGACTAACTTGAGAGCCTGCGATCTTAGCCGTGCATGCTGTAAATAAAAGTTAGAAATCAAAACTTCAGAATTCCACTGAAGAGTTCACTTTAAACAAATGGAGTGAAGGTCAGTAGCCACTAAGGGTTTGAAAAGCAAAACAGGAAGGGACTTCCCCACCAGCTTGCTTTCTGTGGAGTAGCAGCAATGAACCTGCCTGTTTTGGTTAAAACTCCTACACGCTCCCCCGCCCCCCGCCACCCCAAGCTGATAATTTGCACTGGCTGTATGTCGAATTCGCAGTTAGCTCCTGGGGCAGTGCTGAGTGGTGCGACTAAGGGTCGGACCCACTGCCAGAACCTCCCACCACTTTCCGCACAGAACCTGGAAATGGGAAGGCCTCGGCGGGCCGGGAGTTTGCCCGGGATGCGGAAACTCTCGCGGGAAGGTGCGTCGTTGCCTCGGTAACCGCGTGGCTGTTGCTGAAGATGGCGGGGCGAAGTCTCGGTCTCTCGGTCAGTTCAACTCCAGGCTCCTGGGGAGCGTCCGGGCTCCGGCGACTAGGATGCCTAACCTCCTTTATCATCGGGTCTGAAACTCTCTCCCTCTTTTACAGAGAAGCAGCGTTCCAGGAACTCCGCTCCGGCCACCCGTTCAGCAACCCTCTACACCTGGACCGGACCTCCTCGCTTTGGAGGAAGAGTATAAGTAAGAAATTCTGCGGTTGAGCTTTCCTTCCTTCTTTCATCTAAATAAGGTTGCTTACAAGTACTTTTTCTGAAGACTGGCTGGATCTTCAGGACCACTCTGCAGCATTCCCTTCTCGTCATCTCGTTCACTCGCAGTTTATCCTTTGTCTTTCACCTGAGTAGTTCGCCTGCGTCTTAGAAGATATTTGAAGTGGGCGAAAGTATAGCCCAAGTAAACAGCAATATGCTTTTGGAAGTTATTTGAGTAGCAGGAATTGCCACGAATAGTTCAGTTCCTAGTTTAGGCTATTCGCTTAGTAGCAAGTTCATAGAGTTTACCTTACGTAAATTTCCTTTACATTGGTTTCTAAATTGAAGCATGCTTCCTAGTGCAATCAGAATTACCGTTCTCGTTCAAATTTTCCTTATCTGGTCTCAGTGTAATTACAAGTATCTTGACAAGCTTTCGTTCCTGGCCCATTCCACTCATCATCCCTAAGTTTTCACACAGCAGCCAATGTAATCTTTTAATTTGATCATGCAATTCCTTTGCTTAAAACACTACAGCGGTTTCCTCTTAAACTTTAAAAGCTCCTCCTGCGCCCTTTTTACTTGATCTTATTCCCGTTCCCATTTCCCCCCTAAAACTCTCCAGCTTAACTGGCCTTTTAGTTCGAAAACACTCAGTTTTTTTTTCTGTCTCAGGAAAGAGACAATTCACACACGCCTTCAACCTGTATTGTGAGTGGCCTTCCTTGACCATGCTAAGTAGGCTCCCTTGTTGGTCTTTTTAATCGTCCTCCTGATTTTTCTTTCTAGTTAGCATAATTTGTTACAATAAATTCATTTGTTAATTTCCTTTTTGTCTGTCTTTTCCACTGGACTGTAAGTTCCAAGGGCAGAGACCATGTCTGTTTATTTGCCATTGTGCATACCCTCATAAAAAAAGTGTCTAAAACAACTCCCTTTCTTTTTGATTTAATATAAAATAACTAGTTTAAAATTTGTAAATAGTTGGGAGTTTGTGTCAGAGGGTTAGAGTTACTGTGTGAGCTACATATGATATATATTTGAAATTAACACTGAAGAGTACTCTGTTTAGATGAACTATACACCAATTTACCACAGCAAGTAGGAAGATAATCATTTCTTCTTATCTCTGATCAAATGTGCCTATTATCCCAGATCTCAAGTGTACTTAATCAACTTAATCTGTTGTCTATATAGTTGAGAGTATATTTTGCACCTGGCGCTGGTGCATCGTTAGGGATATCGTCCTGCTTAAAATAAGAAATATACAGGGACTATTATTCTAGCATGAGTTGTTTTATAAAGCGAGATCCTAAACAGTATTACTTGGTGGCCAGTTGTTAGTTGTTCTGTTTTCTGTACTGAGTTGTGCACATGTGAAGCATATGAACGGAGCAACTCTCTACACTACCTGAATCTTCTAGAGTACTTCTGTGTCAGGTAGAAGAGTAAAATGTCTGGCCATCTCTATAAGCAAGAATATGAGATTATAACAGTGTGGTATCTATTTTGTCACCTGTTGTCTCGGCATTAATCATTAGAACGCTACTTCCTAGGGCCCTGAATCGAAAACCTTTTGCAATTCTGCTCCTGTTGGAGGAAATAATCACTATTTGAGAGGATAGACTAAGGAAGATGCTAACCACTCAAGTGGATAGGTTTTTTAAGCTTCATTCCTGTATTATACCAATAGCTAAACAGTAAGGTTACGTGATAACTGGTAGGGCAAGCCCCCTCATAAATCCCAGTTACATTGGATTTACAGATTAATTTGCAGATAACGGACTTATTTATGCTATTGAATCTTCCACAAATATGATACTTCTCCATTTACAGGGTGTTTTTTTTAACCTTTAATAGTGTTTTGTTTTACTACATAAAATTCTTGCATATATAATTTGCTTCAAGGTGCTGAATAGGTTTTGTTGCTATGTAATAAGTGGACTTTATTATATTTTCTAATTGGTTATAAATGTAGGATTTTTAGATGTTGGTGCTACATCTATATTTACATACAAACACAGATCTTCAGTCCTGCTGGACTCTTATTCATTCTATGAAGTCCCTTGGATTTTTGATGAAGACAGTTATATGCAAATTATGATCATTTTCTCCCTTGATAATTCTCCTGCATTCTCTCTTTTTCTCTGTTTAGGACTTCCCATGTGATACAGAATAGAAAAAGTGATGGTGAGCTTCCTTACCTTGTTTTTGATTTTGAGAAGCCCACTTTTAATAATCACTACATTTGAGGTTTGCTCTAGGGTTTTGGTAGATTCTTTTTTTGTGTTTAAAATTCTTCCCCTTAAATCCTAATTTGAATGAGTGTTTAATATATCAAAACTTCTTTTTTCCCCAATTAATTCAGGTGGTGGTATGTTCTTTTTCCCTCCTTTAATGCTTTAACATACTGAACTGCAAAGGCAGTTTTCCTGTTTTCCTTTAAAGACTGCTAGATTTGATGGGTGTAATTTTTTATGTAGGTTTTTTCATCTATGAACAAAAGTGAAATGGGTGTTATACTTTTTTTCTAGTTCTTATCCTTTCTGTTTTTAATATCAGTATTATTCTGGCTAGATGAAATAAACTGAATAGTTTTCTTGTTTTGCTTCTTTTCTTGGGAGCTTTTTATAATTAGAGATTTTTTTTGCCGTTTGATTAAAGTTGTGAAACTGTGTCAGTGTAGTGTTCTTTTGTTAAGGAGACTCTTTTTGTCTATGAATTTAGCTTCTTTAATGATTACTTATCTATTTAGATGTTCTATATCTAGAATAATTTTTGGTTCTAGAAAAGTGTGCATGTGTGTTTTAAAATATATTAGCGTAAACTGACTCTATGGTTGTATGTTTGAAATCTTTACTGTATCTGTAACCATGTACACCCCTCCTTTTGGTAGCTTTCCAACATTGTTTATTTTTGTCCCGGGAGATTTATCTGTCTTATTGGTCTTTTCAGAGAACCAGGTTTGGTTTTCTTGGTAATCTGTGCTATTATAAAATTTCATTAATCTTTATAGAAATAAAGACAGACAGACCATCTCTTCTACACTGGGGTGGATTAATTTTTTTTTTTTTTTTTAGTTTCTTGACCTCATTTATTGTTTTCTTATTTTTTAATAAATATATTTAAGTCTTTAAATTTCTCTCCATCTGTAGCTTAACTACATTCCAAGACTTCTTTTGATGTATATTTCTCTTATGGTTATTAAGTTCTAAATATTACGTGATTTCATAGTGATTATTTAGAAGGGTGTTTTTTAGTTTGCAAGCACATAGAGTTGTTTGCTGTTGTCTAC
Organism: Cebus imitator; assembly: GCF_001604975.1. NCBI lineage: Eukaryota > Metazoa > Chordata > Mammalia > Primates > Cebidae > Cebus > Cebus imitator. The sequence continues at coordinate 2,512,367 of NW_016107469.1, forward strand.
TTTTTACTTTTCTAAGTATGTATGTGACAGGGTCCTGCTCTGTTGCCCGGGCTGGAGTGCAGTGGTGCAATTATGGCTCACTGCAGCTTTGAACTCCTGGGCTCAAGAGGTTTTCCCACCTCAGGCTCCCAAGGAGCTGGGACTATAGGCACATGCCACCATGCCAGGCTAACTTTTTTTTTTTTTTTTTTGAGGCAAGGTCTCAATCTGTTGCACAGACTGGAGTACAATGGCGTGATCTCAACCCACTACAACCTTCACCTCTCAGGCTCCTGAGTAGCTGGGACTACAGGCATGTGCTAGCACACACGGCTAATTTTTGTATTATATTTTTTGTAGAGAGGGTGTTTCGTCATGTTGCCCAGGCTGGTCTTTAACTCCTGAACTCAAACAATCTGTTTGCCTCAGCCTCCCAAATTATTATTATTCTGATTTAGATTACAGGCATGAGCCACCATGCCCGGCCTAGTTTATTTTAAATTGCATTATGATTAGATAATTGATAAGATACTAAGTTTTTTTAAATGTATTGAGACTTATTTGTGGCCAAATGCATGTTCACTTTTTGTAGAAGTTCTATGTGTTCTTTTATAGAAAGTATATTTTTTATTTGTTGGCTAACCTGTTAGATTAAGCCAATTATATTTGTTATCCATGATAACGGTTTCTTAAACTCAACTTTTTTGTTCATTCTGGTTTTATTGGTTTCTGTTAGAAGTGTATTAAAAATCATCAGTTATAGAAAAAAATTCATTGTAATTGTGGCCATTTTTGTTTGGGAGTATCTTATTTGCCTTAGGTAAATCTTGTTGATTCCTTTCATTCTTATGCGGAGTCTATTATAGCTTTCTTCATCCTTTATTTTCAAACTTTGTATGTCATTTATCAATAAGAGCATTCTTTTTATAACCAGTCTGATAATTTCTGCCTGTTAATTAAGTGAATTTAACTTGTTTACATTATTACATAACTTGAAGTTGTCTTAGCCACCTTATTTTTTATGTTTTGTATTTATTTATTTTGAGACGGAGTTTCGCTCTTGTTACCCAGGCTGGAGTGCAATGGCGCGATCTTGGCTCACCACAACCTCCGCCTCCCGGGTTCAGGCAATTCTCCTGCCCCAGCCTCCTGAGTCGCTGGGATTACAGGCACGCGCCACCATGCCCAGCTAATTTTTTTTTTTTTTTGTATTTTTAGTAGAGACGGGGTTTCACCATGTTGACCAGGATGGTCTCGATCTCTTGACCTCGTGATCCACCCGCCTCGGCCTCCCATAGTGCTGGGATTACAGGCTTGAGCCACCGCACCCGGCCTGTTTTGTATTTATTATGTCTTGCCTTTGGTTCTTGTCTCTCTGATGCTGGATTGAATGGATTTTCATTATGTCTTTATTGTTACTGATTTGGAAAGATATTAGAATGCTTTAACTTGGTTTCCTCTGTCCTTTAAGTTAGATGATATTTTACTTTGTTGTTTTGAATACACCCACACCCAGTTAATCATCAGTGTTATTTTTATAGTCTGTACTAGTTTAGATTTAGCATGTTTTTCGATATCTTCATGATTTCTTTTTTTCCAGATTCAGTTTTCCTCCTTCCTGAAGTATAGATGCTTCATTACTTCCTTCTGTGAAAAACTAAGTCTTAAACTCTTCAGTCTATTAGAAGATTGTTACTTTGCACTTATTCTTCAACGACGGTTTATCTGAATGTAATTCTAGATAGCCAGTTTTTCTTTCTCAGCCCATTAAAGATATCCTTATATTGTCTGTTGGAAATACAAGGGTAGAAATGTTAGAATGTTAGAAACATTAATGAGTCGTCTGCTGTTAGCTTTTTAGATAATTATGGTGATAGACTATTTTTCTCTGTTCTTTTGAAATAATGATTTGGTAGTTTAGGGAGTACTCTCTTTCTCTTTAAAATTCTGTACTTTTACTATGATGTATACACGTGTAGATTTGTTTTCTTTATTCTTCATGAGATCCATGTTTTCAGTTTGGGAGATTCTCAGCATTAGCTCTCTAAATATTGACATTCTCTCCTCTTGGGATATCTTGTCTTTTCTTTTCTTTTGGAGACAGAATCTTGCTCTGTTGCCCAGGCTGGAGTGCAGTGACAGGATCTTGGCTCACTGCAACCTCTACCTCCCAGGTTCAAGCGATTCTCATGCCTCAGCCTCCTGAGTAGCTGGGACTACCAGCGAGCAACACCACACACCACACCCGGATAATTTTTTTTTTTTTTTTTTAGATAGAGTTTCGTTTTTGTTGCCCAAGCTGGAGTGCAGTGGCGTGATCTTAGATCACAACAACCGCTGCCTCCTGGGTTCAAGTGATTCTCCTGCTTCAGCCCCCCATGTAGCTGGGATTACAGGTGCCTGCCACCATGCCTGGCTAATTTTTGTATTTTTAGTGGAAACAGAGTTTCACCATGTTGGCCAGGATGGTCTTGAGCTCCTAACCTCAGGTGATCTGCCTGCCTTATCCTCCCAAAGTGCTGGGATTACAGGCATGAGCCACAATGTCCGGCCTTAATTTTTGTATTTCTTTAGGAGAGTTGGGGTTTCTCCATGTTGGCTGGTCTCCTGGCCTCAAGTGATCCTTCCTCCCCACCTCCCAAAGTGCTGGGATTACAGGTGTGAGTCACCGCACTCAGCCCTCTCTGGGATTTCTTTCTATAATTTCTGTTATAGTAGGTACATAACATCTGTCTTTAATGGATGTTAACCTGTCTTTTGTGTTTTTATCCCTTTGTTTTCTGTATCTCCTTGTAGGTGATTTCTTTCTATCTGTCTTCTAATTCACACATTCCTTTTTATCGGATTTCTTAATTTCAGTGCCTGTGATTTTCATGTATATAATTTGTATTTGGATCTTTTTCAAATTCAACATTCTTTTGTGATAAAATCTGAGTCTTGCCTAATGTTTTTCATTTGTGTGTGTTTTTTTTTTTTCAAAATGGTAATTTAAAATCTTTTAAAAATTATTAATAGTATCTCTTTTTCCTAGAATACAAATTTTCTGTTTCCTCACATCTGCTGATTCTCTCTTTCCTTGGCTTATTTCTTTACACAATTTGTTACCTTTTTGAAGTCACCTTTAGCAGTTTGCTTTCTGAGAAAGTTTATATATTGTAGACGAGTGAATGTCCTTATAGGGTGGTTTTCAATTTACCTTTACGAGTTCAGAGTTTTCATTGATTCCACACCAGCTTTTTCTATTTTAAAGTTTTGGCATGGTGTCCCTGTATCATCTGGATAAGATGAATTTGGACTTCCCTCTTGTTTAATTACTCACAAGAGAATCTTTTCTGCCCATGGCTCTGGTTTCCTTTCTGCTCACCTAAGGTTGCGGGTAGAGTTTTTGTAGTTTGTGCTTCACAGGTTTATCCCTTCATGTCTTACATGCTTCAACTTCTAGCTTTTCAGCTATTTTGGCTTCTGTTCCTGTTTATTGCTCTCAGTTTGCATTGCTGCTTTATTCTTAGTGCCAGGGCATTTCCCTTGCCTGAGTTTGAGCTTAGCAATGTTTCCTCCATTACATTTTATCAGACATTTCTGTGGATTTAGAGTAGAATTGTTGTCTCAATCATCTGGGTCCATTATATTAATTGGAAACTTCCAGTTAAGTCCTTGTGATTCTTGTTAGGGAAATGTGAAAAATCAAGTAATGACACTTTAAAGACACCTTTAAGTCTTTCATAGGTATATTTCTTTTGACCAAGTGATCCTAAGATATAGAAATATTTCTTAAAGCTTCATGCTGTTAAAGGATATGGTACTGATCTCCCCCTTTTTTTCCCTGGGGATGGAAATTGTGTTTTGTGTTACTTCTGAATTACATGTCGAAGAAAAACAAGATATCTAATTTTTAAAATCCTTAACATATCTCCTTCACATAACCTCAAAAGATCCTAGATAGTCTAGAAATGTGACATTTCAACAGTAGAAAAAGTGATATGCTTCTGAATATGTTTATTGTGGTGTTAACCTTTAAAAGTGAAAGGGGGACATAACAATAGTGACAGAGGTCAGTACATTATATTAATTTCAATTTATTGAATTATTGTATAGCTATGTAACATGCTTATAAAGATTAGATCGAGATAGGTATTTCTTTTATATTGCTGTGGGAAAACAGTATAAAATTGTGTATATGCTATAGATAAAAACTGGAAGAGAGTATTAAAAATAAAAATGGTTGGATGGTGGTGGTAGAGTTATGGGCAGTTTTTCCTTTAAAAACAGTTTCTTTCAATAATATTGTCATTCTTGCAGTCTTAATGTAGGATCAAGTAAACAGTATTCCTATTCTTGCTAGTTTCCAAGTAGAATAAAAAAGCATAGCCGGGCGCGGTGGCTCACGCCTGTAATCCCAGCACTTTGGGAGGCCGAGGCAGGTGGATCACGAGGTCAAGAGATCGAGACCATCCTGGTCAACATGGTGAAACCCCACCTCTACTAAAAATACAAAAAATTAGCTGGGCATGGTGGTGCATGCCTGTAATCCCAGCTACTCGGGAGGCTGAGGCAGGAGAATTGCCTGAACTCAGGAGGTGGAGGTTGCGGTGAGCCGAGATCGCGCCATTGCACTCCAGCCTGGGTAACAAGAGTGAAACTCCGTCTCAGGAAAAAAAAAAAAAAAAAAAAGCATAATTAAAAGAGTGATAGGTAGAGATCAATATAGTCACCTTTATTTCTGAGGAAGCTTGATATTAAAGTGTGTAGCTGAAATGTGAGCCACATTGTGTCTGCTCACCAAACCTCACATTTAGCTCCCCAGTTCCAGCAACACCCCAGACCAGAGCAGGTCTTCCCAACACTCTGCCCACAATTAGAACAGGGCCTGTCTCTGGAGAAGCAAGGTTAGAATTTGTATTCTCTGCTGGTAGGCTAACCCCAAGAAGGTAGTGAATGGAACAGAGTTGAACTTAACCAGTTGATTCTTCCTAAATGTATTAGTCAGATAAGTTAGTTCACTTGAAGTTAATAGACGGCCACAGAAAGGCTAATACTTAGTGTTTGAGTTCCTCCCACAAGGGAGGAGGAATCATGAGCTGAGGATAAGTTCTTAACGGCTGTATTCATTTTAGAGTAAAGATGCTATATGTATATATTGGCATTTGTTGATTAGGTCACTTGATAAGGTGTAATTGCTAAAGTTTAATTTTTATTTTTGTTAGGATCTTCAGTATATTTCAGTTATTACTTTCTGCTTTTAGGCGTTTAAATGCAGAATTGCAGGCAAAAACAGCTGACGTGGTTCGACAAGCTAAGGAAATAATAGTAAGTAAATGTACAGTTATTAATAATTCCATATAAGTGCTTGTGTTTTAACTTTTTAATTTGATGTATGATATATGTACAAAAAATTAGCCAAAGCATGAGTGTTCAGTTCAATGAATTATTATAAACCTAACATGAATATATATGCATAGGTATAGGTATGTGTGTATGTGTAAGTTTTTAATAAGCACACATTTTCTGAAAGCCACTGAAAAAGTATTTTCCATTTAGATGCACCAGTCATCTAAATTCTCATTGTAAATTATTATTATTAATTGATAGGATAGAGTAACTCTCGTTAGAGGTGTAAAGAGTCTACTTTCAAGCTTTCTACCAGTTCTTACCTAATTTTAATTCTTAATTTCTGCCTCCCCATCCCCCAAAATGGAGTTGATGGAACCAGGGAAGAAAACCTAGGCAATATTTTATCTTAATGCCTTGTACAAATCAATGATTATTTGTTAAGGAATAAGAAATGTATCATACATAACATTTAAAGTAACATATTTTGATAATGGCTACAGATTTGCTAGTTAGATTTATAATTAAATGTTTTACTAAAAATATTTTTATTTCACCTTTTAGTTTTTGCCAGTGTCTGAAGAGTAGGAAAATACTTGTACAAAAGGACCCCACATTATAGTAGAATGACAGATCATTACATTTTCTGCTTAGAGAGCCCCCTAAAAAGAATTTCTCCCTACAAATAAAAACATAATAGAAAACTGAGACAAGCTAGAAAAGGGGTTGAGGAGTGGATTCCCACCCCTGCAGAAGCGAACAATATAAGGTTTCTCATATTTAATTTTTGTTTACTCTCTCTTTTTTAAAATTTTAATGTTTGTACTTACATAGTAAGTGTGTATATTTATGAGGTAAATGAGATATTTTGATACAGGCATGCATTGTGTAATAATCACATCATGGAAAATGGGGTATCCATCCCTCAAGTATTTATCCTTTGTGTTACAATCCAGTTACACTCTTTACTATTTTAAAATGTACAATTATTTTGCCCATAATAAACCTGTGTACTCTCAAATACTAGATACTATTCATTCTTTCTAACTATTTTTTTATACCCATTAACCATCCTTATCTCCCTCCCCTGCATCCCCCACTATCCTTCCCAACCTCTGGTAACCATGCTTAACTCTCTATCTCCACGTTAAGTTGTTTCGATTTTCAGATACCTCAAATAAGTGAGAATATGTGATGTTTGTCTTTCTGTGCCTGGCTTATTTCACTCAGTGACTTGCAGTTACATCCATGTTGTTGCAAGTGCCAGGGGCTCGTTATCTTTTATGGCTGAACAGTACTCCATTGTGTATACGTACCACATTTTATTTATCTGTTCATTTGTTCGAGGACACTTTGGTTGCTTCCAGATCTTGGCTGTTGCGAATAGTGCTGTGACAAACATGGAAGTGCACGTATCTCTTTGATATACTGATTTCCCCCCTTTGGGGCATATACCCAGCAGTGGGATTGCTGGATCATATGATAACTTTAATTTTTTGAGGAACCTCCAAACTGTTTCCTTTGTGGTTGTACTAATTTACATTCCTACCAACAGTGTACCAGGGTTCCCTTTTTCGACATCCTCACCAGCATTTGTTAACGCCTGTCTTTTGGATATAAGCCATGTTATCAGAGGTGAGATGATGTTGTAGTTTTGATTTGCATTTCTCTGATGATCAGTGATGTTGAACACATTTTTTAATGCCTGTTTGCAGTTTTTTTTTTTTTTCGAGAAATGTCTATTCAGATCTTTTGCCCATTTTTGAATTGGGTTATTAGGTTTTTTTCCTATAGGGTTGTTTGAGCTCTGTATATTTTCTGCCTTATAATCCTTTGTGATGAGTAGTTTGCAAATATTTTCTCCCATTCTGTGGGTGGTCTCTTCACTTTATTGTTTCCTTCACTGCAGAACCTTTTTAACTTGATGTGATCCCATTTGTCCATTTTTGCTTTGGTTACCTGTGCCTGTGGCGTATTATTCAAGAAATCATTGTCTACTCCAATGTCCTGTTTCCCCAGTGTTTTATTCTAGTAATTTCATAGTTTTAACTTCTTAGGTTTAAGTCTTTAATCCATTTTGATTTAATATTTGTATATGGGAAGAGGAAGGTTGTCTAGTCTTGCTCTTCTGCATGTGGATATTCAGTTTTCCCAGCAACATTTATTGAAGAGACTGTCCTTTATCCAGTATGTGTTCTTGGCAACTTTGTCAAAAATGAGTTCACTGTATGTGTGTGGATTTGTTTCTGGATTTTTCTCTATTTTGGTCTGTATGTCCGTTTTTATGCCACTTCGGTGATGTTTTGGTTACTGTAGCTTGATAGTATAATTTGAAGTCAGGTAATATGATTTATCCAGTTTTGCTCCTTTTGCTTAACATAGCTTTGGCTGTTCTGGGACTTTGGTGATTTTGTATAAATTTTAGGATTGTTTTTTCTATTTATGTGAAAATGCAATTGGTATTTTGAGAGGGGTTGCATTGAGTCTGTTGATTGCTTTGGGTAGTATGGGCATTTTAACAATACTGATTCTTCTAATCCATGAACATGAAATATCTTTTCATTTTTTTTTTGTGAACTCTTCGGTTTCTTGCTTTAATGTTTTATGGATTTTGTTGTGGCGATCTTTTACTGCTTTGGTTATGTTAACTCCTAGGTATTTAATTTTATTTGTGGCCCTTTTTTATTTGTGGGATTACTTTTTTATTTTGTTTCCAATTGTTGACCATTGGCATATAGAAACGCTACTGATTTTTGTATGTTGATCTTGTATTCTGCAACTTTACTGAGTTTATCACTTCTAATAATTTTTGATGGAGTCTTTAGTTTTTTCCTAATATAAGAGCACACCATCTGCAAACAAGGATAATTTGAGTGCTTCCTTCTGATTTGAATGTCGTTTATTTCTTTGTCTTGTCTGATTGCTCTAGTTAGGACTTTCAGTACTGTGTTGAATAACAGTGGTGAAAATGGGCCAGTTCTTAAAGGAAAGGCATTCAGTTTTTCCCATTTGGTATGATACTAGCTGTGGGTCTGTCATATAGCTAGTATTATATTGAGGTCTGTTCCTTTCATACCTAGTTTTTTAAGTGTTTATCATGAAGGGATGTTAAATTTTATCTAATGCTTTTCCAGGATCAGTTGAAATCATCATATGGTTTTTGTCCTTCATTCTGTTGATATGATGTATCACATTGATTGATTTGTGTATGTTGAACCAGCCTTGCATCCCTGGGGTAAATCCCATGTGGTCAGGGCAAATGATATTTTTAATGTGTTATGGAATTCAGTTTGCTAGTATTTTTTGAGGATTTTTACATCAACATTCATTAGAGAGATTGGTGTGTACTTTTCTTTTTTTGATGTGTCTTTGTCTGGTTTTGTATCAGGGTAATACTAGCCTCATAAAATGAGTTTGGAAGTACTCCCTCCTCCTCTAATTTTCGAAATAGTTTGGGTAGGATTGGTATTAGTTCTCGAAATGTTGGATAGAATTCAGCAGTGCAGTCATCATGTCCTGGGCTTTTCTTTACTGGGAAAATTGTTTTATTATGGCTTCAATCTTGTTACTTGTTATTGTTCTGTTTAGGTTTTGGATTTCTTCATGGTTCAATCTTGGCAGGTTGTATGTGTGTGTCTAGGAATTTATTAGTTTCCTCTAGATTTTCCAATTTCTTGGCATATAGTTGCTCATAATAGCTACTAACGAGCCTTTGAATTTCTGCAGTGTCAGTTGTAATGCCTCATTTTTAATCTCTAATTGTATTTATTTGGTTTATCTCCCTTCTTTGTTACTCTGCTAATTTTGCTTATCTTTTAAAAAAAACCTTTTTGTTTCATTGATCTTTTCTTCATTTCAAATTCATTTATTTTTGCTCTGATCTTCATCTTTTCTCCTGGTAATTTTGGATTTGGTTTGCTATTGCTTTTCTGGTTCTTTAAGATACATTGTTTGCTGGATGTGATGGCTGATGCCTGTAATCCCAGCATTTTGAGAGGCCAAGGCAAATGGATTACTTGATCCCAGAAGTTTGAGACCAGCCTGGGCAACATGGTGAAACTCCATCTCTACAAAAAATACAAATTAGTCAGATGTGGTGATGCATGCCTGCAGTCCCAACTACTTGGGGGGCTAAGGAGGAAGGATTGTTGAGCCCAGGGAGGTCCCGGCTGTAGTAAGCCATGATTGTGCCACTACACTACAGCCTGGGCAACAGAGTGAATCTCTGGAGGAGAAAACAGAAAGAAAAAAAAAGATGCATTGCTAATTCATTTATTTGAAATTTTTATTCTTTTTTGTTATAGGCACTTACAGCTACATGTTTCCCTCTTAGGACCGTTTTCAGTCTATCTCATAGATCTTGGTATGTTGTGTTTCCATTATCATTTGTTTCAAGAAATTTCTAAATTTCCTTCTTAATTTCTTCATTGACCCATTGGTCATTTAGGAGCATATTGCCTAATTTCTATGTCTTTGTATAGTTTCCAAAGTTGTCCTTATTCTAGTTTTATTTCATGCATTCAGAGAAGAGGCTTGATATTGTTTCAGTTTTTAAAATATTTTATAACTTGTTCTGTGACCTAAAATACATGGCCTGTTTTTGAGAAGGATATATATGCTGAGAAGAATAATGTGTCTTCTGTAGTCTTTGGATGAAATGTTCTGCAATGTCTGTTGGGTCCTTTTGTTCTGTAGTGCAGATTAAGTCTGATGGTTGTTGAATTTCTGGGAGAGCTGTTTAGTGCTAAAAGTGGTGCTGAGGTTTCCAGCTATTATTGTATTGTGGTGCAGCTCTCCCTTTAGCTCAAATAATGTTTGCTTTATGTATCTGGGTGCTCCAGTGTTGTGTCCATATATATTTATAGTGATTATATCCTGTTGTTGGGTGAACCCCGTTAGCATTATATAATGACCTTCTTTGTGTCTTATTACAGTTTTTGTTTTGAAATCTATTTTGTTTAAGTATAGGTTCTCCTGCCTTTTTGTTTGTTTGTTTCCATTGGTGTAGAATATCTTTTTCTACCCTTTTATTTTCAGTCTATGTATATCTTTATAGGTGAAGTGTGTTTCTTGTAAGCAACAGATCATGGGGTCTTGTTTCATCATCCACTCAGTCTATCTTTTGATTGAAGAATTTAGTCCACTTACATTGAGGGTTATTACTAATAAGGGACTTAATCCTGCCATTTCATTATTTGTTTTCTGGTTGTCTTGTAGTATCCCTTCCTGTCTTCTTTTTATTGAAAGTGATTTTTTCTTGTGGTATAATTTCCTGATTTTTATTTTTCGTGTGGTCATTGTATGTTTTTTGACTTAAGGTTACTGTGAGGCTTGCAAATACTATCTTGTAAGCCATCGATCTAAGCTGATGACAAGTTGACACTGATTACATAAACATGCAAAAAGAAAAGTTATAAAAACTCTATACTTTTATCTCCCTAGTTTTTAACTTGTTGTTCCTGTTTATCTCATTGTACTGTCTATGTCTTAAAAAGTTGTTGTAATTATTATTTTTAATTGGTTCATCATTTAGTCTTTCTACTTGAGAGTAGCTTATACACAGTTACGGTGTTATAATATTGTGTATTTTTCTATGTGTTTACTATTACCAGTGACGTTTGTACCTTGAGATGATTTCTTCTTACTCATTAACATTCTTTTCTGTTAAAGAATTACCTTTAGCATATCTTGTAGGACAGGTCTAGTGTTGATGGAATGCCTCAGCTTTTGTTTTTCTGGAAAGTTCTGTTATTCTCTTTCATGTTTAAAGATTATAAACTCTCTTGTTACAGCCCTGCCACCCCTTGCTGTGTGTGTATATATAGAATACTTTGTCCTTCATATGTGAAAGGTCCAGTGTTGGAATTCTTTGGTGTAAATAAACATTTAGTTTTATTTATCAAGGTTAGATTTTAAAATAATAATAATAATAATAAAGGCTATTTTTACTGGATAGACTATTCCAAGGTAAATGATTTTTTTTTTTCCTTCAGCACTTTAAAAACATCATGCCGCTGTCTCCTGGTCTATAAGATTTGCACTGAGAAGTCTGCTGGTAGATGTATTGGAGCTTCTTTTTGTGTTCTTTATCTCTTGCTGTTTTTAGGATCATTTCTTTATCCTTGACCTTTGCGAGTTTGGTTATTAAATGCCTTGAGGTTGTCTTTTTTGGCTTAAATCTGCTTGGTGTTCTATTATCTTCTTGTATTTGAACACTGATATCTTTGTCTAGGTTTGGGAAGTTCTCTGATATCCCTTCAAATAAACTTTCTGCCTCTGTCTGTCTTTCTGTCTCTTCTTTAAGGTCAATAACACTTACATTTACCCTTTTGAGCCTGTTTTCTAGATCTTACAGGCATGCTTCATTCCTTTTTCTTTTGTCTCCTCTGACTGTATTTTCAAATAGCATGTTTTCAAGACTACTAATTCTTCTGCTTGATCAGTTCTGCTGTTAGGAGATGCTGATGCAGTCTTCAGTATGTCAGTTGCATTTTTAACTCCATAATTTCTGCTCAATCCTTTACAATTATTTCAATCTCTTTGTTAAATTTATCTGATAGAAATTTGAATTTCTTCTCTGTTATTTGAGTTTCTTTGAGTTTTCTCAAAACAGCTATTTTGAATTCACTGTCTGAAAGGTCACGTCTCTGTTTTTCCAGGATTCGTCACTGGTGTTTTATTTAGTTCATTTGGCAAAGTCCTGTTTTCCCGGATAATCATGATGCTTGTAGATGTTTGTCAGTGTCTAGGCATTGAAGAGTTAAGTATTGTAGTGTTCACATTCTCATCTTATTTGTGCCCATCTTTCTTTTTTTTTTTTTCAGACGGAGTTTCGCTCTTGTTACCCAGGCTGGAGTGCAATGGCATGATCTTGGCTCACTGCAACCTATGCCTCCTGGGTTCAGGCAATTCTCCTGCCTCAGCCTCCTGAGTAGCTGGGATTAACAGGCACACGCCACCATGCCCAGCTAATTTTTTGTAGTTTTAGTAGAGACGGGGTTTTCACCATGTTGACCAGGATGGTCTCAATCTCTTGACCTCGTGATCCACCCGCCTCGGCCTCCCAAAGTGCTGGATTACAGGTGTGAGCCACCGCACCCAGCCTGTGCCCATCTTTCTTGAGAAGACTTTCCGTTTATTTGAAGGGACTTAGGTCCCCTACCCAATATCACTAGGATTCTGGTAGACTCTTAGATGCCTTGGTGGTCTTGGATAAGATCCAGAAGAATTCCCTGGGTTCTTGTTCCCTTCCTTTACTTTTTCCCAAACAAATGGAGTCTCTTTCTCTTTGTGCTGAGCTACCTGAAACTGGGGGTATGGCAATGCAAGCAGTCCCTGCACAGCACCACTGGGATTGTGCTGGGTCACACTTGAAGCCAGAACAGCACTAGATCTTGCCTACAACCCGTTGTGAACACTACCTGGCTACCACCTATGTTCACTTGAGACCCTTGCACTCTACAATCAGCAGGTGATGAGGCCAGCCAGGTTTGTGTCCTTCTCACAAGCCCTGGCTGGGTCCACAGATGCTGTCTAGATGCTGTCTAGGAGTCAGAGATTAAAGTTAAAAATCTTAGAAATGTATCTGGTGTTCTAGTGTTTTGTGGCTAAGCTGGCACTCAGACTACAACATAAAGTCCTTTCTGCTCTTCCCTTCCCTTTCCACAGGCAGAGGAGCCTCTCCTTGTCGTCACGACCACCATTAGTCCATAGCAGGGTTTTGCCAGGCCACTGCTAGTGTTCACTTAAAGCCCAAGGGCTTTTCAGTCAGGTTGTGGTGAATGCTGCCAGGCCTGGGACTCACCTTTCAGGGCAATGGGCTCCCCTCTGTCCCTGGGCAAGTCTGTAAATGCTGTCTAAGAGTCAACTCCTGGAAACAGGAGCCACAGGACCACAAGAGCCCACTTGGTGCTCTGCCCTGCTGTGACTGTGCTGATACATAAGGTGCAATGACAGAGGCCTCTTTACTTTTCCATCTGCCTTCACAAGCAGAAAGAGTAGTCACTGCAAGTGGGAATGTGCTGGGTCACCCCTGAAGTCAGTATGTCTCAGAACCGAAGGCCCATGGCATACTATTAATACCTTGGCATTGCTGCTGTTACTTTTGGCCCATGATCTGTTTGGTACGCAGATGATGCATGCTGTCAGAACTGGGTCCTTCCCTTCAAGGCAGCAGCTTCTCTCTTGGCCCAGGGTGTGTTTAGATATGTCATTCAGGAGCTAGGGCTTGTAATGGTGGCCTAGTGACTCTACCTGGCACCATATTGGCTGCCTTCCATGGCTGAGGTGGTATCTAAGATGCAAGACAACATCCTCTTTTTTCTCTTCTTTCCTCTCCTTAAACAGAAGGAGGAAGCTACTTTTGTTGCTGCAAACTGCACTGGCTGGTGTTGGGGAAGGCGTGGTGTAAGCAATCCTTTAGTGCCCCAGTTGATGTCTCCCTAGGTTACAGTTGGTGTCTCTCTAGGTCCCACCCTAGTCCTCTGGCTCTGAGCTGAGCTCAGCACTAGGAATTGCCTAGAAATTGGAATCCCTGTGTCCTTGACTGCCCTTCAAGTTTACCTAGGACCCCAGAGCACTTTGCCCTGTGGTGGTGAGACTTGCTGAGAAACTTAAGTTCTGACCCGTAGGATGGGCAGTTTTTCCTCTGGCTATAGCTGGTCCAAATACTTCCTCCATGCATAGGTACTGCGTTAGCCCCACATGACCTTGCTCTCCACTCTGACGAGACAACACTGAGTTTAATGTACAGTCCCCCAGTCACTGTGCTCTCCCTCCCCAATGTGCACAGACTCTTTGGGCTGCACAGGCACTGCAGGAGGGAGTCAGAGAGGGGTGGTGTCAGCGATTTAAGACTATCTGTCCAACCTTCTTCAATGTCTCTTTCAATGATATGAAGTTAAATCCAGGTACTGTGATTGCTCACCTGATTTTCAGTTCTTGTGATGGTGTTTTTGTGTTCAGGTAGTTGTTAAAATCTGGTGTTCCTGCAGATGGTATGAACAGTGTGGGCTTCTATTTCACCATCTTGCCTCACTTTCATTTCTTGATGTGTCTTTGCCAAAAGCTTTTACTACTGATACTTCATTTTTAGCATTTTCACATTTTAGCATCTTCTCAATATTAAAGTTTTTCCCGATATAAGTTTTTCTGCCCATTAAGTGAATTTATTTTTTTCATTCTTGTGCCTCCTAATTTCCATTGTGTGCTGTATAAGATGGAAGGCTCTAAAGAGATGGGGAAGCCGGAGTTATAAATATTATGTAAAGGCCTTGATATTCTTACATTTTCTCCTTAGGATGGAATTTTTTTAACCCAGAACAAATGGAAGGTACAACTAGTATTATAGACTTTATCTTCATACTACAGCATATAGAATTCTGTTCCTTTACGTTATGGAAACCTTGGACAGTTCTGAAATGATGAATGTTCAGAGAGGCACTTGAATATATCTTAGTGGCTTGTTTTTTTCCTACATGATATATGACCTATCTTTACTCATTTAAGAGAGATCGGCAAGAAGTACGATCTAGGCCTCTTTCAACACAAGTGAAATCATGTGATGACAAAGATGATTATAGTTTAAGGTAAGTAACTTAAATTCTCAAACACCTTTATTTTTAATGATGTGTATGGATCTTTTACTATGTAAGATCTTTTTGCATGTAACATTGAAAATCTACCATTTGAAGAATAATGTATTTATAGGGGGCTTATACCAGTCAGATACAATGCAAGCCCTTTACCTTCTTTATCTCATGTAATTTTCAGAATATTACTTTGAAATGTATATTCTTGTCTTCATCTCAAAAACTTTAGAGGAAACAGGAAAAGTGTAGAACCTATGTCATTAATTAACTATGAAATCATATTGTAGCGGAGGCAATCATGATCACCAAATGTTCCAAGTCTCTTACAGTTGTCAGTGGGCTATGAACAGAAATTTAGTTAATCTCTTCCAAGCCAGAATAGACAAGAATTGGTGAGTGAATGTCCAGCTGACTTTCCATGCCATGCAGATGAGTAGAATTCCAATTGGTAAATTCTCCTAGCCTGGTCTCTGGGTGACCATATGTGGGACATGTTGAAAAAACAGCTTTTCTCCCCCTCTGCTGCTATATTGAATCAGTGAAGCCACTGGAATTTTCAGGTTACTATCCTGCTTGTTTTTGCTAATGTTGAAATTGGTATTGGGATTGGAATGCTGTGTAAAAAAAACTCAGAAGTATGGCATTACCTTAGCAGTTAGGGAAGAGCCAGCAAGGAAACTGATACTGGGGGGTGAAACGATAGAGGATTAATGTTACATAGCAGCAATGAATGTAGTAAAACTGACATTTGTGGTAATTTGGGAGGCACAGCAGTGGTCTAATGAACTTGTTCTCTAGGGAAAGAGGATGGAACACAGAATATTAGCAGTATGTACTCTTAAAGAGACAACTTTGGGAAAGAATTGGCTGATTTGCAAGCAGAAATAAAAGAGAATACCTGATTATCTAATTCAGAGGCACAAAGATTTACAACCATGATTTCTTTGAAGAGCTTTATGGTTTTAACTCTTACATTCAGATTCTTTGATCCATTTTGAGTTAATTTTTGTTTGTGATATTAAGCCAACCTCCATTCTTTTGCACATGGATATCCATTTGTTCAGCATTATTTGTTGAGGAGACTATTCTTTCCCCATTGAATGTTCTTGGCACTCTTGTCAAAAATCAGTTGACCACAGACATACGGTTTTTATTTTTGGACTTTGATAAGTGTTCCACTGATGTATATAACTGTGATGACAGTAGCACACTCTTGATTGCCCTTGTTGTAATTGTGGAGTTGTGAAGTAAGGTGGTTTTAGACCTCAAGAATTACAATGTAAAATTGAGAAAATGTTTCAGGAACAGAAACCTATCAAAATTCAGCCTTGAGGCAAATATCAGACTAAACATGTGGACTTCATGACCACTGATAAAATTTTTCAGTGGATTCAGGCTCCTCAGGGAAAGGATCAGATTAAATGGCACATAGTAAAACTTTTTATTTGGATAAAATGGCCCAGGACAAAGACCTAACTACAGCTATAGTCTCTCCTTAGAAGCTTGACAGTATACAAGTAACCCATTTTTAAATTGAGAAAGAGAGGTCAGGTGAAGAAATAAATAATTAGTCCTGAAAAGAATTGTAGGTAATGTAATGGCATGTAGAACTGACTGAAATTAGGGAAGAAACTCACTAATTTGGGGGAAGTTTTATTGGCAAACTTTAATAATGGACTAAAATTATTTGTGGCTTTAAAAATATTAAAATAACTATGGGTCTCCCACCTCCCAGTATTCCGAGATTAAGAAGCAGGCTGTAAGAGCTGCATGGCCCTACAGGGTTTAGAAACAAAAGAGAAGTTTATTACTGACATGGGAGAATATTTGGCTCATGTGAAATATTGGGACATTATTCATTTATTCAAAAATAATTATTGCATGTGATCCAGTATTTTTCTTCCTAGATATTTACCCAAGAGAAATATAGACATATGTTCACAAAAAAACCTGCATGTAAATTTTTAGAGCAGTTTTAATAATAATTACCAAAACTTGGAAATAATTCAAGTATTTATCAAATGGTGGCTGGATAAACAAATTATGGTGTATCCATGCAATAGAATACTACTTGGCAATAAAAAGCAATGAACTACTAATAGAATAATAACATAGTTGCTAAGTGAAAGAAGCCAGGCTAGAAAAGCTACATAATCTATGTTTCCACTTATTTGAGGCTCTGGAAATGGTAGTACTTTAGGGACAGAAGTCAAAGTGGTTGTCTGGGGTTTGGGTAGGGGTTAGGGGACTAACAAACAGCACAAGGGAACTTTTTGAGATGATGGAAATACTGTCTTGGTGGTGGTTGTGTTTACGTGACCATATGCATTTGCTAAAACGTATTGAACTGTATACTCAAAAGAGTATATTGTATGAGATATCAATCATATCTCAAACCTGAAGGAAAAAAATTTTTGAACACTGTGTCAGGTCAAGTTACTGGTATTACACTGGTGAGTAAACAGACCTGATCTTCCAAGAAGTTAATGTGTTTTGCTTTTGAGTATTTTTAAAGTACATCAATTAAATATTTTTATATTTTGATATACATATTTATGTGTACATATAACAAACCACTTATCCTTATTATATGTAATACTCTGATATTCTATGAAAAAAGATATTTAAATTATCAGAATTCCAAAATTTGGATTATACGTAAGATTAGACATGGCATTTATCCAGTAAATTAAAAGACTGAAATGATGCTAACAGAAGATGATGTTCTCGTGATGCTCTATTTACCTAGATCAGATAGTTTTTTCTCTTATTGTTACTATTTGAACAGATGGCTTTTACCATGTAAAACATGGCATTTGGTGAACAGTTGGGAATTGCTGAATATGGGAGATAATTCTATGAAGAAGCCATTCACTTCAGGTTGGAACAATGATATTGTACCTAAATAGTTATAGTTAGGAAGAGTATATTATAATAGGTCTTCAACATTCAGGATGACTCTGTCAAAAAATGTGATGGGGAAACCAGAGTTTAGTTTTCTAATAACACAGTATACATATCTTCCAGTCAGCCTGGAGCATGGTTTACCATACAGTCATTTCCATCGCATTACAAACAAACGTTGCATGGAGTTAAACAACAGTAAGAAGACCATATTATAGCTCATTTTTGACAGAAATACACTAACAAAGTAATATCACTGCGAAATCTTATGGAGACATATAACCCTTAAATGTCCTTTGGCTGATATGTATGCATGTGTGTTCGGGAATGGAATGAAAGGTACAGAAAATGTATTAAGGAAATAACAAACACTAATTTCAAATGAGGAAGATTAAAGAGGACACTTAAAATTTGTATAATATTTGGAAACATTTTCATGTCCTTTGTGAGAATGATTCTTTAGTTTCTGTAATTTTTAACATATTTTGAAAGCCTTTTTTTCTTCCCAGAGATATTTCTAATAGTTAAGAAGTTTATCTAAGTATATCTTTGCATTTAATACTGAAAAAAATTATGCATGGCTATCTCAGTAGGAGGTATCTGATGGAAAATAATTTTAGTTGTATGTCCCCTACAATGGTTAGGAGTTCTCAGCAGATATGGTGGAGTTTCTTCATAGCAATAATAGATGCTAACATGGTATGTTTTCAGAGATACTAATACAGTGCCCAAGACTATAGATCAGGGCTAGGCAAACCTTCTGTAAAGGGACAGATAGCAAATATTTTTAGATTTGTGGGCTATATGGTTTGTGTTGTACCTCCTTAACTTTAAGACTATAGTGTGAAGAGAGCCATAGATAATATATAAATGAATGAGTGGGTGGATTCAACCTGTGGGACATAGTTTGCAGACCTCCATAAATACTCCTTGTTTTAAACTACAAATATATTTTGAAAACCTTGTGTATAAAAACGAATTGCATTTTGGGTGTAGCTATTCATGCACTCAGCAAATACTTATGCCGGTAGTACCTGGCATATAAGCTTTTAAATGGACTAGGTATAAAATATTGTACAAGACAGACATGATTTCCACCCTTGCAGAGTTCACAGTATAATGAGGAAAACAGGCACTGGCCAAATGTTTAAGTGCGTTAGAAGAACCGTAACATTGAGTGGGCTCACAATAAAAAGCCCTGTGGTGAATTGTTTGTAAAATGAGTAACTGGGGTGGATAGCCAGTAATCACTCTTTATAATTTCCATTCATTAAAATTTTTGCTACATTTTCCTAGAAGAATATTGGCATTATATTGTATCTTCTCAAAGGCAAATTATATAACCAAAGCATTTTACTTGTTTATAGTACTCATTCAAAATAAATTAGCATGTGGATAACTAGAATTATAGCAAAGTCTACTTGATTGTTCAGTGTTTTCCCTTTCAAATATAATTGTTGAATTTCATTGTCTCAGCTCAGTGTCATCTGTTACCAGTGTATAATATTTATTTTTGATCTGTAGAGGTCCATTACCATCCGAAGGGATAGTTCATCTTCATTCAGAAACGAAGGTATGAAATCAAACTTTCTGTGAGTTCAATTACATTTTGTAGAACTTAGATTATTTTTCAGCCTTTTTTAGACAAAGAGAAGGGGTATGACTCAACAGAAATAGAATATCAACCTTGATACTCAGAGGGACACATTTATGAAATGTCACTCATAAAATAAATGGAATCCTTTGTTGTCTCATAATTTCACTGAATAATTTGGAGGTACAGTGGAAAAAATTCTAGGTGAAATGTCTTTGTAAACGGAGGGTTTTTGTTTTTTTCTCTGAAGCTTAAATCTAGTAGAAGAATTGAAAAGAATGATACTCATATACAAAGAAGGTGATTTGAAAAGTATTTATTTATTTAAATATTTACAGTGTAGAGATCACTCTTCCAGGTGTAGAGCATACTGGGATCTATGTTTCCCACCCATGGAGACCTAAGCCAAGGGAAATGTATACCTGAAGGGCACCAAGGCCTGCCTGGGAAATAACTGGTTCAGGAGGAAAATTAAAATCTGTGAATCAGAACGTCCAGATTTATTAATGACATTCCACTGGCTAGCTGAATACCTTTGAATCTTTAGGACTCATTTTCCTGATCCTTGAATTTCTTGGTTCTGGTGTTATCTAGGTCTTTTCCAGCTATATAGTTATGATATTTCTGAAAATACATTTTTAGTAATTCCATGAAAATAGCGGTTTTTCTGTGTAGCAAAATAGCAATTCTTTGTGTTACTGTATTGCTTTCTTTAGCAAATGATTAGACTCTAATTAATAAAGACTTTCAATTATTTTCATGTAGCCAAAGACCAAAAACATTGATCCTGTAAACAAGGTTCAAAACAAATTACACTCTGCAAATAAAGGAAGGAAAACAAATTCAAGGTAGAGTATAGTTTTCAAAGTATTTCTTTTTTTAGTTTCATAATTCACAATACCATCATTCTTAATTATTAACCTCTTTCTGTTTCTCCAGATCTTTTTATACCCTAAAGTTTCACCACTTATATCTTACCCACATTCAGTAACTTAGAACATTTTCTACTCAGAAATGTTTTGTAGCAATTAGCAGATATTTTATATTGTTCCATTAAGCCAACTTTCTAAATTAAAAAATTTTATATATGTTATTTCTAGTGAGTTATTTTCTTAGAACTGTGACTACAACTGAGGGGCTTTTTTGGTGTGTGTGTTGGGGGGTTGTTTGTTTTTTTTATCTCTGCCTAGTTCTCCCAAATGGGCTAACTAGTCTAGTTTTTGAGTATTTGACAAAGTGCACACATTATTTTGTCTTTTGAGCTACAGAATGATTTGGCATGCTCTTAATAGGACTATAGTATAATTATAATTTACATTTTGTTGTTTATGGTGAGAAAGAATTCAAGACAGTGCTTAGTATTATAAGCATAAAATGGGACCCAAGATGCTCCCGGGGATAGGAGGCTTTCTAGCAAAGGTGGGGGATTGGGTTGTACCAACCTTCTTCTTATTCTCAGTAAGTTTTAAAATTTATATGTCCATTACTTACCCAGACTGATAATTGCATTATAATTCTGGAAAAGTTCTTTGTTCATTTTTGTGTCTTTTGTTTAAATACCTTTTTTTTTTTAATAAAAGGGAGGGAAAAAGTGAAGTGATGAGGAACAGAAAATAACTATACAATAGATTTCAAAAAAGAATATACACGATACATACAAGTATATGTAACTGGGAAGGGCTATCTTTTCAAATGTCACATTTTCTTTTTTTAAAAAAATGTGGTTTTTCAAATAGAATTCTGAAGCCCAAGACCTATTTGATAGAACAGTAGGGTGACTGTAGCCAATAATAACTTATTTGCTTTTTTAAAATAAGGAGTGTAATTAGATTGTTTGTAACTCAAACAATAAATGCTTGAGATGGATACCCCCTTCTCCATGATGTGCTTATTTCATATTGCATTCCTGTATCAAAGCATCTCGTGTACCCCATAAATATGTATAACTTCTGCGTACCCACAAAAAAATTAAAATGAAAAGAATTCTGAAGCCTTTGCTTATGTTTTAAGAGTGAATTCGGCTTTGAGAACCATAAATCTGTTTTTGTGTCAATGAATTAGGCCTGGCCCATTTTCAGTGCCTTTAGAAATGAATTTTATTTTGTCTTACTTCTCCATTTCATTAAAAAAATCAAACCCAACTTTTTGTTTAATATTGATCGCAATAAGAATGTGTTTCTTTGTGTGGATAAAATGTTCTTTGATTGAGCTAATAGCGCTTCACTCTGTAATTCTTTCTCACGAGGTATTTTTCTTTGCTGTTTGCAGAATTATGGCCAGGGTGATGTCATTTTGTACAGTTTTTCTCCAGAAGCATGTAAATTTAAAAGCTACAGGCTGGATTTGACCTAGTAGGCCAAGCGCAGTACTCTTAGTTTTGGTATTCTCTTATTTGGAGGCAAAGTCCAGACCGTCTGGCCTCATAAAGCCTTTTCTAGCTCTGGTCATGTGATTCATAAAGACCAAAAACCTGCTAATTCTCTTATAATATAGTCCTTGAAAGTATATGTAGACATCATCGTAAATTTAAAATGTGTAATAGTAGTCTCGTAATATAATCCTTAAAAATATTAATTACAGATTTCACCATATATTTAAATTTATAATAATTTTCATCTGCTTATTTGGGTAAAAGGCATGTATCTTTTCTACCTTCCTATTTTGTTCATAGGTATGTATGTACATGCATATTTAATTTTTATTTTTTAGTGTTAAATTGAAATATTCTGATGTACAGACTGCCAACGATGTTGTCATTCCAGAGGATTTTTCAGACTTTTCCCTTGCAGAAACATTTAGCAAAATTGAAGGGCAACTGGAGGAAGAAGCCTTACCTGAATATATAGATGACATTTTTTCTGGTGCTGGTAACAACATTGGAGCAGGTAGATTTTCTTTTGTTTTTTATTTTTATCTTTATAGCACAGTTACTTAGAAAAAGAAATACTGGGGAACTATTTCTTAAATTTATAAAATGTATTGTGATATCTTGGTTTGTTTCAGAATAATCTAGTAGGATATGGTGGAGGGAGGAATGAATGGGATTATAGATGAAATAAAATCAGCCATCAGTCAGTTATTGTTAAAGATAGGCAGTGGGGTAAGTCGGGATCATCGAACTCGCCTACTTCTGTTTATATTTCATATTTTCCACTATAAAAAGGAAAAATAAAAAAGACTGTATTATACTGGTTTGATTGAATACATTTCAACTTAAGTTAAAATACCCATTCCTTATGGTTAAAATATTAAAATAAAGTTTTTCTGAATTCTTTTCATTTACTGTTGCTCAATTTTATTTAGTTAAATCAACACATGCAAAAGGACAAATGAATTGACATCCCATCAGATAAAATCATCAAATGAGTTTTCTAATGAATATAATTTTTCTTAACTCATCCTTTGCATATCACTGGAATAATAGTACTAAATTTAGATCAACTAAAAACATTACTGAATTTATGAGTAGCCTCCTATGCTATTGAAACAAAGTAAGTTTAGTATATATGGACTAGTTACTGCTGAACTACAATGCAATTAACTGTGACTACAGGCAAGGCACTTAGCCCCTCTGTAATACCAATTTATTCATTTGAAAATTTAGCAGTTTGTATTAGATGATCGTAAAGTTTACGTATTGTTTGTTCCTACACTGCTATAAATACCTGGGACTGTGAAATTTATAAAGAAAAGGTTTAATTGGCTCGCAGTATTGCATGCTGTATAGGAAGCATGGCAGTTTCTGCTTCTGGGAAGGCCTCAGGAAACTTCTAGTCATGGCAGCAGCCAAACAAGGAGTGAGGAATCTCACCTGGTGTGAGTAGTGGTGCACTCTTGGCTCAGTGCAACCTCCACCTCCCGGGTTCAAGCGCTTCTCCTGCCTCAGCCTCATGAGGAGCTGAGACATGCTTTTAAACAACCAGATCTCAGGAGAACTCACGGTCATGAGGACAGTACCAAAAGAGATGATACTAAACCATTCATGAGAAACCACCTCCATAATTCATTCACCTCTCACTAGGCCTCACCTCCAACACTGGGGATTACAATTCATCATGTGATTTGGTTAGGGACACGGATCCAAACCATGTCAGTTTATCTTTAAAATTCTCTGATTCTGTGAAAAATTTTAACAATTTATATGTGTAATAATTATTGTGCTACATACTAGTCATAAGGGAGCAATTTACTTCTGCACTTACTGTATTTACTAAACTAATCAAGCTTCTAGGGGTAGTTATGGTAAGGGATGGTAAGTGGAGCAGTAAGTTGCCTTTAGGTCTCTTTTGATGCTTTTGAGAAAGACATTGATCATTCCTTGGTAGAGGAACATGGTGACAGGTCTCATGGCCCTGTTATAACTTTGTCCCCCCTTCTGTTTTCTTTTTCATATCTTTGGCCTAGGTGTCTTCCCTTTTGGGAAAGTTTCCTCTTATTTCAGATGATTGCTTGGAATGGTTTGGTTATATGTGGGTGAAAAAGATAAAGTAGTTTGGGAGCACAGATTACTTTGTAAGATTAAAGCTAGGGTCAAGTGGGGAGCAGAGGTTATTGCCGTGGGCCTCCAGACATGGGAGCACTCAGCTTCTTGAGTTACGGTTGAGGCAGAGTTACTAAGGTTAAAGGTAGGGAGAAAAATGAATGGGAAAAGTCATGCTTTCCTGTTTTTTCTTCCTTCTTTCCCTCAGAGGCCAACTACTGCCAACTTTACATTTTTTAATTCTTCATTTCCCTCTATTCCCTACTCACCTGGAGTTACATGAGAGACTGGAAGGAGAGTTAAGGCCACAGAGACCTAGGTAGGGTTAGAGGCAACCAAGATTCATCAGCTCCATGGTAACACTGAGGGCACTTAAAAACAGCTGGAAGTGTGTATGGAGATGTTTTATGTTTCACATGTCACATGCGTATGGCTTAGTGGAATTTGTCCTAATGACTTGTCAGAGCAGTTCCAAGTGTTTCCTCAAGAAAAGTTCCATGACGTGTTAAGGGTTGTTTTATAATATCCCTACTATGCCATATAGTCTCCGCTGTGATAGTAGACACTTGGTGTTTTTTAAACAAATGACTGAATGACTGACTTACGAGTGCATTTTAAGTTCAGTTTTTACTTTATTTACTTTATGGGCCTATAAACTTCAAAAAGATTTACTGCTGATATTATTGAATAATGAACTTTTGCTGGCAGTGAAGTACCAAAGATAGATCTTGAAGGTTTGTGGGAGAAAGCTTAGACAGTAAGGTATTAGTGTATTTCTTTGCTTCACAAACACATATACTACATTTTAACTTCTCAGAAATTGGGATCTCTGTTACAGTCAATGACATTTTGTAATCACAAGGGCTGGATTGAAGCTGAGTTTTGTTAGAGAAGATTTATGTCTGTGCCTGTCAAACACTCTGGGTCATTAGACCTGAGACCACTTTAAATTCTCATATGTAGTTTGGATCACCCTGATGAGCGTGAATTAATCTGCAAACTTAATTGTTTCTTTCTGTTGAGTGGATTTATTCCTCATTGACCTTTACGTTAGGACTGTTTGTGCCTACAGTGCCCCCTAACAGATAATCTCCTATTAGACTCCCCATCTTGAGTGTTTTCTTCTTTATAAAGTAATGGTCTGTCCTACAATTGAGGTCATCTTAGATTCAGCAAAACTCAGTAAATATAATTATTTAAATTCACAGAAGCACAGCTCAGATTTCTAAAGGCCAAACTCCATGTTATGCAGGAAGAATTGGATAATGTTGCATGTGAATGCAATAAAAAGGTAAGTTTTGAAAACCTCTTAAAAGGCTCTAATATTCAAAGACATTATAGGGCAATTTCAATTACATTTTTTGAATAGCTTTATTAGATATAATCATAGCTAAATTTTGAATTCAAAAATTGTATATAAGTACTGAACTTTATTCTGAGATGAATTTTCACAGAGCTGAAATATCTTAAATTCTTGTCACAATTAGAATTCTCTTATAAGTGGTAGTGTAAGCTATTAAATGCAAATAAAACATTTGACTTCCATTTTTGAAGACAGACCGTGATTTGTTTTTCATGAAATGTGTATAAATATCAAAGAACATAGGAAGCTTCTTTTTGTTTTCTGCTTTGTTTTGATACCAAGTCTTATGTTTTTTCACATAATCTATAATTTCATAACTACAGGAGGATGAAATTCAGAATTTAAAGTTACAAGTAAAAAATTTTGAAGAAGATTTTATGAAACAGCAGCGAACAATTCATATGCAACAGTCTCAAGTTGAAAAATATAAGACTCTTTTCGAAGAAGCAAACAAAAAGTGTGATGGATTACAGCAACAGTTGTCTTCAGTAGAAAGGGTAATTATTTTGGTATATTTTCTAACTTAATTCCAAAGATACAATAAAATTATTAATATTACACATTTGTATAGATGCCATTTTGACAGTTCAGTTATTTTATTAGGATTTACTGAAAACTCTTTCCCCTTACAGAGAATATTTTTCAACAACTTTATTGAGATGTATGTAAGTCTCCCTTTTAAAGTATACAATTCAGTGGCTTTTGGTGTTTTCATAGAATTGTACAACTATCACTACAACCAATTTTCATAATCCCTAAAAGACACTTCATACCCTTTAGCCACCACACCCTGACCCTGCTCCCCTCAATCCCTTACAGCCCTAGGCAACCACTAATCTATTTTATATCTCAATAAATTTGTTTGTTCTGGAAATTTCCTATACATGGAATCATATAATATGTGGTCTTTTGTAACTGACTTTTAAAGATATTTTTAGGGTTCATCCACGTTGCAGCACCTATCCGTACTTTATTTCTTTTTAGTGACAACTAATATTCTGTTATATGGATATAATACATTTAATTTATCTGTTTATCAATTGGTAGCTTTGGGTTATTTGGGTTGTTTATACTGTTTGGCTGTTTTAAACCCTACTTTGAATATTCATGTATAAGTTTTTGTGTGGATATATGTTTTCATTTCTCTTGGTTATATAGTGAGGAATGGAATCGCTGGGTCATATGGAAATGCTGTGTTGACCTTTTGAGGAATTGCCGACTGTTTTCCAAACTGCCCATACCATTTTACATGCCTACCAGTAGTGCATGAAGGTCCTAATTTTTCCACATCCTCACCAACATCTACTAGATTATCTTTTTGATTATAGCCATACTGCAGGTGTAAAGGGGTTACCTCATTGTGGTTTTGATTTGCATTTACCTAGTAACTAATGATACTGAACATCTTTTCATGTGCCTGTTGGCATTTGTGTATCTTCTTTGGATAAATTTCGGTTAAGATCTTTACCCATTTTTTAAATTAAATTTTTTAAAATTACTGAATAAGGAGAACTTTTAAGTTCTTGATGTATTTAGATACAAGGCCCTTATCAGAGACATGATTTGCAGATCAGATACTGAAAGATAGTGGGTTGTCTTTCACTCTCTTTATCGTACTCTTTGAGGCACAAAAGTTTTAAATTTTGATGAAGTCCAGTTTATCTAATATTTATTTGGTTACCTTTGCTTTTGGTGTCATATCTAAGGAGAGAATGTATTTTAAATAAACTATCCTACCTTTAAAAATTTTATATTAGTATACCATTGTGATAATATGCTGTTTGAGATTACTTTGTAAAATGTAGTGACAATAACTATGTAATTTAGCACATCTGAGATTTAGTAAGAAAATGTGCCTCCTTCATTAGTACCTCATTACATTTCTCTTTCGTATGGTCATATTTTAAAACCCTGCTTTTTAAACATCTTGGTCTTGTATAATTAGCATTATCTGGTAATAAATTTTAGTATCAGATGCACTTAGATATAATTTGTATGCAGTAAATTCACACTTCTTAGTGTACAATTCTATGAGTTTTGATGCATGCATGCAGTAGTATGAATATCACTATAATTGAGACATAAAACAGTTCTATCAACCCCCAAAAATTCTCTGTGAATTTAGTCAAGGCCTTCCCTAATCCCAGCCCCAGGCAACCACTGATCCGTTTTTGGTTCTGACATTTTGGCCTTTTCTCAAATGTCTCAGAAGTAGAATCACATAGGATATAGCCTTTTGAATCTGTTTTTTTCAGTGAACATAAAACATTTGATGTGGTTTGGGTATGTCCCACCCAAATTTCATCTTGAAGTCCCACTTGCTGGGGAAGGGAGCTGGTGAGAGGTAATTGAATCATGGGGACAGGTCTTTCCTGTGCTGTTCTTATGTAGCGAGTAAGTCTCAGGAGATCTGATGGTTTTAAAAAAGGGAGTTTCTCTGCCAAGCTCTCTCTTCGCTTTTCTGCTGCCACTGAGACGTGCTTTTCACCTTCCAACATGTTTGTGAGGCCTCCCCAGCCATGTGGAACTGTGAGTCCATTAAACCTTTTTCTTTTGTAAATTGCCTAGTCTTGGGTATGTGTTCATCAGCAGTGTGAAAATGAACTAATACAGGGAATTGGTACCAGTAGAGTGGGGCGCTGCTGAAAAGATAGGCAAAAATTTTGAAGTGACCTTGGAACTGGGTAAGAGGCAGAGGCTGGCAAAGTTTGGAGAGCTCTGAAGAATACAAGAAAATGAGGGAAAGTTTGGAACTCTCTAGGGACTTGTTGAATGTCTTTGACCAATATGCTGATAATGATACGGACAATGAAATCCAGGCTAAGGTGGTCTCAGATGAAGATGAGGAACTTGTGGGAAACTAGAGCAAAGGTGACTCTTGTTATGTTTTAGCAAAGAAGCTGGTGACATTTTGCCCGTGCCCTAGAGATGGAACTTTGAACTTGAGAGAGATGATTTTACGGTATCTGGTGGAAGAAATTTCTAAGCATGAAAGCACTCAAGAGGTGACTAGGTGCTGTTAAAGACATTCAGTTTTAAAAGGGAAATTAAGCCCAAAAGTTTGGAAAATTGTTAGCCTGACAATGCAGTGGAAAAGAAAATCCCATTTTCTGAGGAGAAATTCAAGCTGGCTACAGAAATTTGCAAATGTTAATACCCAAGACATTGGAGGCATTGTTAATACCTAAGACATTGGGGTATTTATTATTTACAAATCTCAAGTGTAATGCATTTTCTCCTCTCACTTTCTAAGAAGCCAATTCCCTCTCCCACTTTTAGAGATGATTATTAAACAGTTGGCCTTTTTCCCTCAACTTTTCAATACCCCTTCCTACCTCCTTATACTTGGCTCGTGACTTTGCCCCCTTTTTCTTAAGGAAAGAGAATCAAAAGATAACATCCTTTCACTAAAATCTACAACCTCTCTGCCTCTGTGCCACTCGCCACTCCAGGTAACAGCGAATTACTGCCTCTTTTGTCTAAAGCTGATCCATTCACTTGTGTACTGGATTCCATATAGTCTCTTCTACTCGAGGACTTTGCGCCGGCAATTGTTCTTTCTCTCGCAAAATCAAATTTACTCTTATCAGATTATTCTCATTAATGTGCAAACATGCCATAGAATCGTTCATATATTTATTTTAAAACTTCTTTAGATCTTATATCTACTTTCAGTCCTATAGCATTGCTCCTGTTTGTAATGAAGCTTTCCAAAATTATTGTTTATACTCAATGTCTTTATATCTCATGTGCCATTTTCTCCTGAAAATACTTCTGTTAGGCTTCCATCTCTACTCTGCCATTGAAAGTATTCTTTAAAAGGTCACCAATTGTAGTTGTGGTCCATTGTAGTGGTCAGCTGTTCCTCGCATGGTTTTACGTCTCAGCAATATTTGATGTAGTCGATTACTCTTTTGAAACACTATTTATTCAGCTTCTGGAGCACCACAATCATTATTTTCCTGGCCTTACGTGGTGGAATGCCCAAGTCTCTTCTCTGTTTATATCTAAACCTTAGATGATCTCATTCAGTTCCATGGCTTTATAGACCATCTGTATGTTGATAACTTCACCTTTCTGTTTCTTGCTCTTTCCTCTTCATTTCTGCCCACTTGATGTCTCAACTGTTTGTTAAACTTCACATATCCTAAAGGAAACTATTGCTTCCCTGCCCTCAGCAAACCTGCTTCTCCTCCTTTTCCCTCTCTTAGTAAAAGGCATTTGTTTAGTCTAATATTGAGGAGTCATCTTGATCTACCTCTTTTCCTGTATCCAGATTCAGCTCATCAACAAGTCCCATCAATTCTGTCTTCAAAATACATAGAATAAACCACTTCTCAAAACGCTCATTACTTCTACCCAAGTCCTAGCCACTATCTTCTACTTATTCTAATAGCCTCCTAGATTGGTAATACCACAGTAGGTCCAGAGTAATCCTTAAGTCAGATCATCACACACACATATGCATACACACTGAAATTCTCCAAAGGGTCCTGTGTCACTCACAATAAAATCCAAATTTATAAGTAAAGCTGGCCGAGGCGGGTGGATCATGAGGTCAAGGGATCGAGACCATCCCGGTCAACATGGTGAAACCCCGTCTCTACTAAAACTACAAAAAATTAGCTGGGCATAGTGGTGCATACCTGTAATCCCAGCTACTCAGGAGGCTGAGGCAGGAGAATTGCCTGAACCCAGGAGGCGGAGGTTGCGGTGAGCCGAGATCGCGCCATTGCACTCCAGCCTGGGTAACAAGAGTGAAACTCCTTCTCCAAAATAAATAAATAAATAAATAAATAAGTAAGTAAGTAAGTAAGTAAGTAAGTAAGTAAAGCTTACAAGGTTCACCTAGTCTTGTCCTGCCCACTTCTCTTATCTCAAGACTTAACATTGTGCCTTCGTCACTCAACTGAAACCACACTGACCTTTTAGGTGATATTTCAATATGTTAAATGGATTCTTACTACAGGATCTTTGTCTTCGTTGTTCCTATTGTCTGGGAATTCTTTCCCCAAGAGCTTTGATTATTTTATTTTTTTAGAGAGAGGGTCTCACTGTGTTGCCCAGGCTGGAGTACAGTGGTGCAATCATGGCTTACTACAGCCCTGACCTCCCAGGCTCAAGCAATCCTTCTGCCTCAACCTTCCGAGTAGCTAGGACCACATACATATGCCACCATGTCCAGCTCATTTTTAATTTTTTTGTAGAGACAAGGTCTCCCTATGTTGCCTAGGCTGGTCTTGAACTCCTGGGTTCATCCTTCAGCATTGGCTTTCCAAAGTGCTAGGAATACAGGCGTGAGCCACTCCCCAAGATTTTTACTTGAATCATTACCTCACTTCATTTGGAAGACTTCCCTGACCACTTTATTTTAAATAGTTAATACCCTTCCCTCATTGTTCTGTCCCCTTTCCCTGCTTTTTCTTGATAGCCCTTATCACTACTAGATATTACGTATGTGTATGTGTATATATGTGTTCTTCTTCTGTCTCTTCTTTTAGAATGCAAACGTCATGAGAGGAGGAACTTTGGTTAATTTGTGTGCCCATGGATGTAGAATAGTATCTGACATGTAGTAAGTGCTTGATAAATGTGTCAAATAAATGAATGAAACCTGTTAGGTATAGATAGTATCACTCCTAATTTCAGCCATGGAAATGTGTCTACCACAGCTGGCAGGTTTTCTGACTCCAAGTCCATTCTTTTATATCTTAGCTACTTGTTTATGAAACCTTGATTATTTATCCTTATCTTTTTATTTCTTACCTGTGGTGCTTTGTGTTATTCTCAGAGCATTTACTACGTTTTGTCTTCTGCTGTGGATGATGAATGCCCCTCTTTTCTTGTTCTCTCCCAGTGCCTTTTATGTATTGTTTAATAATCATGAGAGAGTGATAAATTATTTTTTCTTTTAGCTCATAGTATTTGAATTTCAATGTTAAATTTTATTTTTTTTTAGTTTTTAAAAAATGAATGTACAACTCAAGACTTCAGATTTTTTCATGAAATTTTTGTCTAGCAACATGTAACTGCTTACATTTTTGTAACAGTAGAATTTTTTTTAGTAGATTTACTCATTAGAAAAACTTTATTTCCTCTTTTCTATTCTGGCTGTCATTTTTTCCCCCATCCCTCCCAAGAAGGGGGCAGTATTGATTCACAGATAGGGGACGTCATGTGGTACAGGATGTTTTCCACTTTTCTAGTAGGTTACATTTTTTATTTTTCTAGTAGGTTACAAAGTCACCAGCAGGCAAGAGAAGGGCAAAAATTCATTTCTTTATTCTTAAGAGGGAAGGCTGGAATGAGGCAGCAAGAAATGTGGACTTTGTAGCTAATGAGAATCTTTGCATTTTCTGTGTGAACAGTAAGATAAATCAAGCTAGCTCTACCTGTAGCTACCACCCACAAAACTGTGAAGAAGGCTATAATAGCAGATGGTATCCATACACAGTTTGATTTGTTTAGAAACCTACATAAAGAGCAGCATGTGTTTTGTTTTGCTTTTCCCCTTAATTACTCAGAGCCAGGGAGATCAGTTTTTAAATAAAATATAGTGAGATAGCCAGGAAAAAAATTACAAAAGAATATAGACAACTGTATTTTAACTGCATCATTTTTATTCTGCCATATTTTTTGAGTGTCTGCTCAATTTATTGAGTAAGGCTCTGGACTAGGCCTTACATTGTAGGGGATATAAAGAAGAGTGGGTTTAGTATTACAAAATAAGTTCAGTTTAATTAACATGTTGTTAGTGTCTTTTATATGCCACTGAAGTGTTTTTGATACGCAGAAATTAAGACAGGTCTTTTCTTCAAGGAGCTTACACTACAATGGGGGAAATAAAGTTAAGAAATAGTTTCAATACCACATAGCAGATATGATGATAAATGTGTCTAAAGGTGCTACAGAAGTTCTGAAGAGGGTACTTAATAGAATCTGGGTGGATAGTGAGGATTAGAATGGAAATATGTCCTGGGGAGCTAATGCCCTAGAGTACAAACCTAGCTAAGTAAGTAGGTGCTAGCCAGGTAAAAATGAGTGGGCAGAGATCAGAGCTAGGAGGAAAAGCATGAGCAGAGACTGAGACAGGAAATACCATGGCTGTTTAGGAGAGATCCAAGTACTGCTGATATTACTGAAAGTAACATCTTTGGCAGGAGATGAGGCTAGTTAACAGGGTAAAGATTATGGTGGAGTTTGGAGTTTATCCTCTATGTTCATGTTTCTTCAGGTGTTGGCCTGTTGACTCTTTGCAACAGAATATCCTAGAATGTTTGCAGAAATATAAGACTAAACTCATCCCAGGATGTGGAAAATAATCTATAAGATCTGTTGTTTCTGCTCAGAATTGGGATTTTCCTATAGGGCTATATAGAATGTTTGTATTTGATGAATATATCCTTAAATGATATACTTTGTCAGGTATACAGAAAAACAGTGCAGGCTTTGTCTTAACATTGGTTTTTTTGGGAGGTTCTCAAAAGAAGAAATATAGTTATAAAGAGTTGTTTATAAAATAGAGGACAGGTATACTGTGTCTTGAGTCAATAAACAGACAAAATTCCAAACAAAATGTAATTTGAAAGCCCAGGTCACACAATGTTTTTTAGGATATATTTCTCTAATACCAGTTTGGGGCGAGAATTCCTTGAGATGTCTAACACTTGGTGTTCAGCCTCTAGCTCTCTCTCTCTCTCTCTCTCTCTCTCTCTGTGTGTGTGTGTGTCTGTGTGTGTGTGTGTGTGTGTGTGTGTGTGTGTAAAATCTGAGAGAAAGCAAGGAATATGGATGTGGAAAATACTGCAGAATGATAAAGGGGGGAACCTATG
This sequence comes from Cebus imitator, assembly GCF_001604975.1. Classification (NCBI taxonomy): domain Eukaryota; kingdom Metazoa; phylum Chordata; class Mammalia; order Primates; family Cebidae; genus Cebus; species Cebus imitator. The sequence continues at coordinate 2,545,437 of NW_016107469.1, forward strand.
ATGTATTTATAAATGTTCTATATTTTTTTTTACCATACAGGAATTAGAAGATAAAAGAAGATTGCAAAAACAGGCTGCAAGTAGTCAAAGTGCCACAGAGGTTCGCTTGAATAGAGCTCTAGAAGAAGCAGAAAAGTATAAACTGGAGTTAAATAAATTAAGGCAAAATAACAAGGTATGGAAAAATTGAATAGCTTTTGTAGTGATCCCTTTTGGCAACTAGTTCTTTTAGGAACCTGTCAAAACAATACTTAAATTATAATTTTTGATGTCATGCTGAACATTGCTTTTTTCAGAAGAAATACATTCATTTGTAGTATGCAGATTTCCAACACGTTAGGATGATGTTAGCTTGTCTATTGCCATAAATGGGTGATGGCACAACTTGAAGACTCATTTCTTCAACCAGTTTTATCAGGTGCCCATATTATATGTCAGACACTTTTCTAAGCTCTTAGAAAAAGTGGTTAAAAAAAGTATCTTTTGTATCTCAAGTCTTTATTCTTCTCTGAATCTCAGTTTTCTAATACGTAAAGTAAGGCTATATTTTACAGGGCAGTGGTTCTCAAACTTGAGCATGTGTCAGAATCTCCAGGAGGGCTTGTTAAAACAGATTGCTGGGTCCCATGCCCAGAAATCTGATTCAGTAGGTCTGGAGTGAGGTCTGAGAATTTGCAGTTTTAACAAGTTCGATAAATTATTGTAAGGATCACTGTAACTCCAGTGTCTAGCCAATGCTTGGCATAGATTAGCATTCTGTGCCTTAAATACTATTGAATAAATGAAGGCTCAAATGCCAGTGTGCATGAGAGCCTTTTGTACATTCTATAAATACTTGTTACTTTTTGGTTCTATCTTGACCTGAAAGGATAATAAGTGATATTCCATTGGACTCTGTTTAGTAATTAGGACAATATTTAATAATTTAACAATGACTTGGATAATGAAATTAGGAACCACCTTCAATTTACACAAATAATACATTTTGGATTAAGTTAGTAACACTTAATAGGAATAGACTGAAACTGACTTTGGTAAGTCCTCTAACATGTTTGAGAGGCAAATATGTGGCATAGTGACTACAGAGTTTTAAGATGTCACCTGTGAGATAGTTTGTTACATGGTCAGGTCATTTTCATACTCAAGGGCCATCAAAGATGGCATAACTGGGATTTATTAATAGAAGTTATTAAATGAATAAGTTAAGAAGTTATCTTTACAGACTTACTAGTAATTAGCATGTTATTAGAGTATTACTCCCAATTTGGTGCATTTTAAAGGGATTTTGAAGAAACCAAAAGAAGAATAGCCGCCTAGGTATCAGGATTTCCTAACTGTTGTAGATTTGATCTCTATATTGTATTAGTTCACACATTAAGAAAGTAGAAAGAAAAATGGTTTCTATGAAACAAATGACTCTCCATATTCTAGCCAGCCATTTTGTTTTTTGTTTTGTTTTGGGGGGTTTTGGGGTACATGTGAAGGTTATATAGGTCAACACGTCATGCGGGTTGGTTGTACATACATTTCATCACCTGGGTATTAGGCCCAGTACCCAATAGTTATCTCTTCTGCTCCTCTCCTTCTTTCTGCCTTGTCCACTTCAAGAAGACCCCGTTGTCTGTTGTCTCCTTCTTTGTGTTCCATATGTTCTTATCATTTAGCTCCCACTTACATGTGTAAAGAAGCGGTATTCAGTTTTCTGTTCCTATATTCGTTTGCTAAGGGTAACAGCCTCCAGCTCCATCCATGTTCCCACAAAAGACATGATCTCGTTCTTTTTTATGGCTACATAGTATTTCATGATGTATGTGTACCAAATTTTCTTTATCCAATCTGTCATTGATGGGGCACTTAGATGATTCCATGTCTTTGCTATTGTGACTAGTGCTGGAGTGAACATTCATGTGCACATGTCTTTATAGTAGAATTATTTACATTCCTCTGGGTGTATTCCCAGGAATGAGATTGCTGGGTTGAATGGTAGTTCTGCTTTTACTTCTTTGAGGAATCACCACACTGCTTTGCACAATGGTTGAACAATTTACACTCCCACCTACAGTCTATAAGCGTTCCCTTTTCTCTACAACCTCACAAGCACCTGTTATTTGTTTGACTTCTTAGTAATAGCCATTCTGACTGGTGTGAGGTGGTATTTCATTGTGGTTTTGGTTTGTTTTTTCTAATCATCATTGATATTGAGCTTTTTTTCATACTTATTGGCCACATGTGTCACCTGTTTTAAGAAGTTCTGTTCATGTCCTTTGCCCACCTGTTAATGGGGTTTTTCTCTTGTAAATTTGTGTATGTTCCATATAGAAGCTGGATATTAGACCTTTATGAGATGCACAGTTTGCACAATTTTTCTCCCATTCTGTAGGTTGTCTGTTTACTCTGCCAGTCGTTTATTTTTCTGGGCAGAAGCTCTTGAGCTTACGTAGATTCCACTTGTCAGTTTTCGTTTTTGTTGCAGTTGCTTTTTCTGTCTGTCATGAAACTTCTGCCCATTCTTGTGTCCAGAATGGTATTGTCTAGGCTGTCTTCCAGGGTTTTTATAGTTTTGGGGTTTATATTTAAGTCTTTAATTCATCTTGAGTTGGTTTTTGTATATGGTAGAAGGAAGGAGTCCAGCTTGAATCTTCTGCATAGGTCTAGCTAGTTATCCCAGCACCATTTATTGAATAGGGAGCCTTTCCCCATTGCTTGTTTTTGTCAGGTTTGTTGAAGATCAGATGGTTGTAGGGCCTTATTTATGGGCTCTCTATTCTGTTCCATTGGTCTGTGTGCCTGTTTTTGTACCAGTACCACGCTGTTTTGGTTATTGTAGACTTGTAGTTTAGTTTGAAGTCAGGCAACGTGCCTCCAGCTTTGTTCTTTTTGCTTAGGACTGCCTTGGCTATTCAGGCTCTTTTGTGGTTCCATGTAAATTTTTAAATAGTTTTTTTCCAGTTCAGTGAAGAATGTCATTGGTAGTTGATATGAATAGCACTGAATCTGTAAATTGCTTTGGGCAGTATAGCCATTTTAATGAATCTTCCTATCCATGAGCATGGCATGTTTTTCCAATTTGTGTTTTCTCTGATTTCTTTGAGCACTGTTTTGTAATTCTCCTTGTAGAGATCTTGCACCTCCCTGGTTAGCTGTATTCCCAGGTATTCTTGTGTGGCAAGTGGGAATGGCATTGCTTTTCTGCTTTGGCTGTCGATTTGGCTGTTGTTGGTATACAGGAATGCTAGTAATTTTCATACATTGATTTTGTATCCTGCAACCTTGCTGAAGTTGTTTATCTGCCAAAGGAGCTTTTGGGACGAGACTGTGGTGTCTTCTAGATGTAGAATTATGTCTGCAAACAGAGATAGTTTGACTTCCTATTTGGATGCCCTTTATTTCTTTATCTCGTTTGATTGCTCTGGCTAGGACTTCCAATACTATGTTAAATAGAAGTGTTGAGAGGGGGCATCCTTGACATGTGACAGTTTTCAAAGGGATTGCTTCCAGCTTTTGCTCATTCAGTATAATGTTGGCTGTGGGTTTGTCATAGATGGCTGTTATTATTTTGAGATCTTTCCTTCAATATCTAGGTTATTTAGAGTTTTTAATATGAAGGGTATTGAATTTTATTGAATGCCTGTTCTGTATCTACTGAGATAATCATTTGGTTTTTGTCTTTAGTTCTGTTTATGTGATAAATTGCATTTATTGATATCTGTCTGTTGAACCAACCCTGCATCTAGACAATGAAGTCTACTTGATCACAGTAGATAAGCTTTTTGATGTGCTCCTGGATTTGATGTACAGATTTTTTGTTGAGGATTTTTGCATCAATGTTCATCACAGATATTGACCTGAAGTTTTCTTTTTTGGTTGTCTCTCTGCCAGGTTTTGGTATCAAGATGATGCTGGCCTCATAGAATGAGTTGCCGAGGAGTCCCACCTATTTAGTTTTTTGGAATAGTTACTGTAAGAATGGTACCAGCTCTTCTTTGTACATCTGGTAGAATTTGGCTGTGAATCCATAGGGTTCAAGGCTTTTTTTTGGTTGGTAGGCTATTTATTACTGATGCAGTTTTGGAGCTTATTATTGGTCTGTGCAGGGATTCAACTTCTTCCTGGTTCAGTCCTGGGAGGATGTATGTGTCTAGAAATTTATCCGTCTCTTCTAGGTTTTCTAGTTTGTGTGCATAGAGGTGTTCATAGTAGTTTCTGATGGTTGTTTTTATTTCTGTCGGGTCAGTAGTAATATTCCCTTTGTCATTTCTAATTTTGTTTATTTGGATCTTAACTCTTCTTCACTAGTCTAGCTAGTGGCCTATTAATTGTTTTCAAAAAACCAACTCCTGGATTCATTGATCTTTTGAATGGTTTTTCACGTCCTGATTTCTAAAGTTCAGATCTGATTTTTGTTACTTCTCATCTGCTAGCTTTGGGGTTGATTTCTTCTTGCTTCCCATTCTCTCAATTGTGAAGTGAGGTTTGATTTGAGATCTTTCTAACTTTTTGATGTGGGCATTTAGTACTGTGAAATTCCCTCTTAACTCTGCCTTTGCTGTGTTCCAGAGATTCTGTTATGCTGTATCTTTTATTATTTTCAAATAACTTTTTGATGTCTGCCTTAATTTCATTATTTACCCCAAGGCCATTCAAGAGCATGTTGTTTAATTTCCATGTAATTGCATGGTTTTGAGTGATTTTCATAGTCTTGACTCCCATTTATTGTGCTGTGGCCCAAGACAATGTTTGTTATGATTTCAGTTCTTTTACATTTTTGAGGATTGTTTTATGTCCAATTATGTGTTCAGTTTTAGAGTATGTGCCATAAAGCACTAAGAAGAATTTATATTCTCTTGTTTTGAGTGGAGAGTCCTGTAATGGTCTATTCATATCCATTTATTTCAGCATTGAGTTTAGGTTCCAAATGTCTTTGTTGATTTTCAGCCTTGAAGATCTAATACTATGGAGTGTTGAAGTCTCCCACTATTATTGTGTGGGAGTCTGTGTCTCTTTGTTAAGTCTCTAACAACTTGCTTCATGAATCTGGGCGCTCCTGTGTCATGCGCATGTATATTTAGGCTAATTAGGTATTCTTACTGAATTGAACACTTTACCATTATGTAATGCCATTCTTTGTCTTTTATGATCTTTGTTGGTTTGAAACTTTTTGTCTGAAATTAGAATTCCAACCCCTGCTTTTTTGTTGTTTTCCATTTGAATGGTAGATTCTTTTTCCTCCATCCCTTTATTTTGAGCCTATGAGAGTCATTACATAACAGTTAGGTCACTTGAAGACAGCATACCATTTGGGTCTTGCTTTTATTTAATCCAGCTTGTCACTCCATGCCTTTTAAGTTGGGCACTTAGCCTGTTTACTTACATTCAAGGTTAGTGTTGCTATGTGTGGATTTGATCCTGCCGTTGTGCTGTTAGCTGGTTATTATGTTGGCTTGTTTGTGTGATTGCTTTACAGTGACATTGGCCTGTGTGGTTAAGTGTGTTTTTGTATTAGCCATAGTGGTCTTTCCTTTCTATGTTTAGTACTTCCTTCAAGAGCTCTGTAAGGCAGGTCTGGTGGGAATGAGTTCCCTCAATATTGGCTTATCTGAAGATGATCGTATTTCTCCTTCACTTAGGACGTTTGGTTTGGCTCAGTATGAAATTCTTGAGGACTTTTTTTTTTTTCTTTAAGAATACTGAATATAGGCCCTGATTCTCTTCTGACTTGTTAGGTTTCCACTGAGAAATCTGCTGTTAGCCTGATGGATTCCCTTTGTAGGAGGAGGAGGACATGCCCTTTCTCTCTAGCTATTTTTTGTTGTTGTTGTTGTTGGATACCACAAATATATAAAATTTTTGTCAATTAAAAAATAAAAATAAAACTGTAACCAAATCTCTTAATTAAAAAGAGAAGCTTTTCTGAGCAAATATATATGGATAACATAGAAAATACTAATTATTTTTGATACTAATAAGGAGACAATGTTTTTATTTTCAATACCTCTTCTGCATACCACAAATCTGCAAAACCTTACCACCTTAATTATAAAATATGTTAGTAACATTTCTGAAACATGTAAAACCAATATTAGAAGGTAATTTTTAAGCAGTATAATCTTGCCTAGTAAGGTGTGCCCCTTATACCTACAAACAATGCTTGATCCCTTTTAACTTTCATTTTGTTTCCAGATGTGACAGTGAAGTTCCTCACTTGTAATACTTATAGCTGAGATTATATCAACCTATATAATGAGTTTATTAAATTCATTTAAATTTAACAGAAAAAGTGTAGAAAATAAATCCAAAAAAGTTTTCTATATACTACACATTTTCAGTGAATGACATTTTATTCAAGTTCATTCAATGGGACATTTCATTGACATAATTATCAATGTTTTCCATCAGAATATTCAATTATTATTGTGCTTAAAAGCATGGATTCTTTAATTTTACAGGCTGTTCAAATCCTGCCTCTGACATTTATTAGCTGAGCAGCCTTAAGCAAGTTGTATAATCTAAGCAACCTCTAAATTTCAATCACCTATAGGTGAAATGAGAAATCCATTCATAGATTTCAAGATATAATTCATAGAAGGCATTTATCACATTCCTTAACACATATTAAATGCTCACCAATTACTAATATTATCTAATTATCACATTATACATAGAGATAATAAGCTTTGAAACTAGTAAATGCATTTAACTTCTAATAGAAAATGATTGCACCCAGCACTATGACTGTGAATCCACTTTATTAACTAAATTGTATGCATAGTTGTATAAAATATTGTTTTTGTAGACCAGCTTATTTTTCAGCTCAGTATAGAAAGCACACATAAACACTGCAATTGAAAATCTTTTGTATAGTTTTTGAGTTTAAGAAAAAAAGAACTTGTGAGTAAACACCATGCATTACATTAAGAAAGTGTTGCTGTCCTGGAGAAAAAAAGAAAGGTAAGAAAAACAAGGAGAAACACTGAGAAAAGTTATTGGTGAGTTAAAATATACTTTTAAAAAATTAGTAGCCCTTTTCTTTCTAATTTAATTAAGTATCAGCACCAGAAAGCTATCCAAGTTTTCTACTTCCCTAAGATTTTTATTATCCATTTATTCCTCCTTCTACTTTTGAATGTCCTCTGTCACCAATACTAAAAAGCTTAAGATTACAAAATACAGAATTAGGATAGTTTAACTGATAAACCAAATCAGACAAAATGTGTTTTTATTATAAAAACAATTAAATCTACATAATATCTACTAAGATATCAGAATTACTCCTTGAGTCTTTCAAGTATATTATTTGAGGAAAGACAAACTAAGCCCCAAGTACTTGGTTGTTTAGCTTGAGTGGTTGAAATCCTTTGGGGCCCGGGTGCCTAAGCCAAAGTTCCTAAGCCAGCCTCTTTATTCAAAAGCATAACCTCTACATTCAGCAAAAAAAACGTTTTATATGAATAAATAAATAAAGCCATGAAACATCTCTATGAACAGATGATTCATTAAACAATACTAATGTCATTGAATAACACTAACATCTGAAAACTGCAGATCAGATCAAAATGTTTAAAGGCATTCACAATTGTGAAACACAAATGAGTTCTCAGCTAATTGGTATTTAGTCACAATTAAGCTGTTAAAATATATTTAAACTGTAATTTTTAACACAGGATACGAAGGCCCTAAAATGTTATCTTTATATGTTTCCAAATATATACTATCTACAAAAAGATGTACAAATTTTAAACTTTGACGATGAGAGAGAGAGTATGACAGAGGCTAGTATCCTTTATTTTAACACCTTTACCAATTACTTATACAGCAGTAGCAATGCCTCCAACACTTTTGGAATGATGCTGAATTTCAATTTTAAACCAAAGTGAGCTTAGTAGTGATGAATTTTTGTCCAGTTCATAGAAAAATAACCTTACAGTTCTACTGTTAATAAGTTAGTATGTTCTTTGCACATGATTTCTAAATTATTACAATTAGTTAGATCATGGAAAGTTGTTCTAGATTTATAACTATTTCTGATTTTTACTCTGTTAGTAATTTTATCTTTAATACTACTAGAAGCTTCACAGAAGGTTATTATTTCCTGCAGCGCTTATAATTAATCATGATAACCCTTTACAGGTGAATCGTCTTTATTACTGGCAACAAATCAGTGATTTTTAAAATTTTCACTTTGAAAAAGTCTTGCTTTGCCACTAGACATTTGCAAAAATAAACCTATAAGGTGGAATTGCTTTTAAAGGAAAATTCTTATGAGAGGAAATAAGACTGGAAAAAATACTTGGTTTTAAGATTTGATTCATTTTCAGAGGTTTGAGCAAATGTATTTTCTATGCCACTTGAAGTCCCTACGAGATCAGAAAGGCCTTGAGGCTACTTCTTTTGTTATCATGTTGATACAAAAAAAAAAAAATTACATCTTAGGATATCATTTTCTGAGCCCCAACAATATATAAATTTAAATATTATAATTATTATACATAATATATATACAAATCTATATAGAATATATAATAGATATGTCTATATCTATATGATATAGATATATATCTATTATATGTATTATCTATAGATTATAATATCTATTATCTATTATAGGTAATAATAGATATGGAGAAATATAAAATATATATTTATATAGATTCTCTATATTTATATATAGATATCTATATACAGTATACATAATATAATAATATAAAATAATATAATAATGTATAATATATACATATTTTATATGTATTATACATTTATTATATATAATATAAAATATAATTTATCTCTATATTTATATATAATATGGCTATATATTATAGATACTATAGATATTATTATATATATAGTATATATACATATAATATATCTCCCTCCCCCTTTCTCTCTACATATGTATGTATACAAATATATTTTTAAAATCTGGAAATTATATATATATAACATTTTATGTGGAAACTACTTTGTGGAGAAAGAGAGGCTACAGATCAGCAACTTTGAAGGATAGAACAAAATGCTACTTGAATCTAATGGAAAATAAATTACTTTCAATATCAATATTTTCTCCCCTTTATTGTAAAATAAATCCAGGCCTTTTAAAGTATTAGGTTGGTGCAAAAGTAATTGCGGTTTTTGCCATTACTTTTAATTGTACCAACCTAATAGAAATGTTTCCATTTCCAAACTGTAGAATAAAGCCTGCCACGTGCCTTATATATTGATCCTAGCCCATATGTTTTCTTTATTTTTCCTAAAAATTATTGTTTAATGTAGTTTCAAGAAAATGATTGAATGTCCTGGAACATTTATATTTGTTGAATCAGTGTGATTTCGGGCTATTCGATTTTTCCTTTCTTTTTCAGTGAGGCAAAATTGCAAACAGTAAAATACACAGAGTTTATGTTCAATGAGTCTTAACCTGTATACACCTGTGTTACTAAACCTCCACTAAAACATTTATTTGACTGCTATGTTTCCTTGTGCTTATTTTTCAGTTAATTCCCCCTCCTCCGCAAAAGCACTCATTGTTTCCGTTTCCATCGCCTGGATTAGTTTCGCTTTTTCTTGGCTTGTTCACCTTCTTAATAACTCTAATTTTATACACTCCAATGACATTGAATAAATTTGTATTGAATCTTTTCATGAAAAAGAGTACCAGTACCATGTTTGTTCTTACCCCGTATCGGTGTTATCCTCTTGATCATTATAATTGTCCCGTTCCTGTTTCACTGCACTGCTTTGTATGTAGAAATACGCACCTAGAAGAGCACACCTTGTTGCAGTTCTATATGATTCTGTACAAGAGGAAGATGCTTTATATTTTGAAACCAAATCTTTCTGGTGCTACTCATCATGTGCTGGATTTTTGAACTGTGGAAACATATTTCACCAGTGTCCACAGTGATTCCTATATGTGTATAAATGTGTGGTGGAGTTTCAAACACAAAAAGAAATATATGCCTAAATACATAAAAGTTGAAAGTCATGTATTAATGTTAGGAAATACAAATACTGAGTTAGTGTAAGTGTGTTCATTACTTGATAAACCAAGAATGATGTAAAAAATCGTAAAGTTTTCCTCAACATAAAGAAATGTATACCTTTGAAATTTGTATTTTAAAATACCCTACAACTAAAAATTCTGTTCTCTGTGAACCACCAAAGACAGAATTTGATAAATCCATGAAAAATGGCAATTGGCTAAGTGAAACATTGCTTTGATTTGTAATGGGCAATGGCAACATCAGCTACATTTATACATGTTACGAGATTAAATGTTTGAAAATATTCAGATATTGCCTAAAAGAAAGAGCTCTCACATGATTTTGATTTAATGTCTGCCATGAAATTTCATATAATCCTTATAGAAAAGACCACTGAATATTCAATTTATATCAGTAGACAAAGATAATGTAATTAAAAGTACTAGCAACAGGAAAGAAAGTACAGGGTAGAAATTATACACATGTATTTTATAAAGGTATGAGTCTGATATGGCACATGGGATACACATGGAAGTCGAAGTTTTGCAAATTTTTTTGTGGAGGGAAGATACATGGTTCATTGATCCCATCTTAAGATGATTAACACATATTATGAAAGATCATATGGCATTCTTTCTTGGCAATTTCTAGAAAAAAAGGTGTTAATCATGAAAAGCTTTCAGGGAGATGTGAACCTTATACTGCATTCTAAAGAATGGTGTTGCATGACAGATGTAGTTATGTATGTATTAGATACATTAGAATTTGCATAATGAGAGGTGCAGGGTAGAAAAATGAAAGATGCAATAAGAGACCCTGGATTTAGGTACTCATTAGTAATTTCATTGGACATGGCAAATTCTCAGTACACTATAGTAGAAGTTGATTCTATAGGAAACCTATACTTCAGAAGTTTGGACTTTTTAATGATAATATACAAAGTATTTGTAAATTTAGTGTTCATTTTAGTCCTACGTCACTGGTTTAACTTTCAACTTTCTCTAGATTCATTGCTGTGACATTTCGAAAATGGCCTAATTGAAAGTCATGCGTATAAAATCATATTATAGAAAACAAACAAAAAACACCACGTGTTAAAGGTACTGAACTTTCAAAAGTACTGCATTGCTTTTAGAAAAAACTGTGGCCAAAAGTTTGCTAAAAGTCCCCTTGAAACTTGACAGAATTTGTATTTCAATTTTTGATGGATAAGAAATAAAGATAAAATATGGATAAATACACATGGAAATCAAAGTGTTGTATTTTTTTTCTTATGGGGGAAGATACCATGGCTGATCGATTCAATCTTAAAATGATTACTATATATTATGAAATATGTAACTCAATATTCCACTCTTCAGAATAAGAAACAGCTTCTCTTGGCCCTACACCAGAAAATAGGGCTCTTCCTAACTTTTGAACTTGTAAGATCATCAAATATTAGTGAGATTTCATGCAATAGAGGTCTTAGGATGTCCACTCTGAGATAAGATAGTATTTTTGTTAACAGTATATTGATCCTTTTTTCTTATTAACTCCTAGGTATACTGTAGTTCAGTCCTTATACTGTGCAGGAGATCATTGTAATGCAGTGTTAATATAGAAACCCAGGCTTAAGATTCAATTTGATACTAGATATTTTTTTCTTGTTCTTCAACCTCTCCCTATAAAATTTGCTTCTTCTTATTTTGTTTCATGAATAATCAAAACCGATTAAAAAACAGCAGGATTATAAACAGGAAAAAATGACATGGGATAATATTTATGAACATCACCATCTATTATATGTAAATAATTGTATTTATTACAGAATGTTCAATAAACCCTAAAATAACTACTAGAAATACTTATCTTTCTATTTTTTTGAAAATTCTTTATTTTAATTTTAATTTTATTTTAAGTTTGGGGATACATGTGCAGGATGTGCAGGTTGGTTACATAAGTATACGTGTGTCATGGTGGTTTGCTGCACCTATAATCTCATCACCTAGGTATTAAGCACAGAATATATTACTTATTTTTCCTGATGCTCTGCCTCCCTCCACCTCCCCGTGAAAACAGGCCACAATGTGTGTTGTTCCTCTTTCTGTGGCCATGTGTTCTCATTGTTCAGCTCCCACTTGTAAGTGAGAACATGCCATGATTTTTTTTTGTTGTTGTTGTTGTTTTGTTCCTGCATTAGTTTGCTGATAAGTATGTATGGCTGCATAGTATCCCACGATGTATATGTACTGCATTTTCTTTATCCAGCCTCTCACTGATGGGCATTTGGGTTGACTCCATGTCTTTGCTATTGTGAATAGTGTTGAAATGAATATATACATGCATATTTCTTAATAATAGAATGATTTACATTTCTTTGGATATATACCCAGTAACGAGATTGTGTGTCCAATGGTATCTCTGGTTCTAGGTCTTGAGGGACTGTCACACTGTCTTCCACAATGATTGAACGATTTACATTCCCACCAACAGTGTGAAAGCAATTCTATTTCTCCAAAGCCCTGCCAGCATCTGTTGTTTCTTGACTTTATAAAAATCTCCATTCTGACTGGCATGAGATGGTAACTTATTGTAGTTTTGATTTGCATTTCTCTAATGATCAGTGATGTTGAGCTTTTTTTTCATATGTTTATTGGGTACATAAATGTCTTCTCTTTAGAAGTGTCTGTTCGTGTCCTTTGCCCACTTTTTAATGGGGTTGTGCTTGTAAATTTGTTTAAGTTTCTTGTAGATTCTGAATTTTTGACTTGTTAGATGAATAGATTGAAATTTTTTTTCCCATTCTATAGGTTGTATCTTCGCTCTGGTGTGATGGTTTCCTTTGCTGTGGGAAGCTCTTTAGTTTAATTAGATCCCATTTGTCAATTTTTACTTTTGTTGCAATTGCTTTTGACATGATATTGCCTAGATTTTCTTCTAAGGTTTATATAGTTTTGGGTTTTATATTTAAGTCTTTAATCCATTTTGGGTTAATTTTTGTATAAAATGTAAGAAAGGGGTCCATTTTCAATTTTCTGCATATGGCTAGCCAGTTCTCCCAGTATAGTTTATTAAATAGGGAATCTTTTACCCATTGCTTGTTTTTGTCAAGTTTGTTGAAAATCAGATAGTTGTAGATGTACAGTCTTATTTCTGAGTTCTCTGTTCTGTTCCATTTGTCTACATGTCTGTTTTTGTACCAGAACCATGATGTTTTGTTATTGTAGCCTTGTAGCATAGTTTGAAGTCAGGTAGCATGATTCCTCCAGAATTTTCTTCTTGCTTAAAATTATCTTGGCTATATGGGCCCTTTTTGGTTCCATATAAATTCTAAAGTAGTTTTTTTCTAATTCTGTGGAGAATGTCAATGATAATTTAATGCAGATATCATTGAATCTACAAATAACTTAGCAGTATAGCCATTTTCAGGATATTGATTCCTTCTATCCATGAGCATGGAATGCTTTTCCATTTTTTTTGTGTCCTCTCTGATTTCCTTAAGCAGTGGTTTGTAGCTTTCCTTGAAGAGTTCCTTCACTTCCCTGGTTGGCTGTATGCCTAGGTATTTTATTCTCTTTGTATAGCAGTTGTGAATAAAATTTCATTCACCATTTGACTCTCTGCTTGTCCGTTGGTGGTGTATAGGAATGTTTGTGATTTTAGCACGTTTATTTTGCATCCCGAGGCTTTTTTGAAGTTGCTTACTGGCTTAAGAAGCTTTTGGGCTGAGATGATGGGGTTTTCAAAATAAGGATTATGTAATCTGAAAACAGAGGCAATTTGACTTTCTCTCTTCACATTTTAATACCCTTTTATTTCTTTTGCCTGATTGCCCTGGCCAAATCTTCCAATACTATGTTGAATAGGAGTGGTGAAAGAGGGGAACCTTGTCTTGTGCCAGTTTTCAAGGGGAATGCTTCCAGCTTTTGCCTCTTCAGTATGATATGGGCTGTGGTTTTGTCACAAATGACTCTGATTATTGTGAAGTGTGTTCCATAAATACCTAGTTGATTGAGAGTTTTTAGCATGAAGGGATGTTGAATTTTATTGAAGGCATTTTCTGTGTCAATTGAAATAATAATGTTTTTTTGTCTTTAGTTATGTTTATGTGATAAATTATGTTTATTAATTTGTGTATGTTGAACCAGCCTTGCATCCAGGGATGAAAACGACTTAATCATGATGAATAAACTTTTTGATGTGTTTCTGGGTTAAGTTTGCCAGTATTTCTTATATTATATCATAATTTTATATGCATGAATTTCAATGAAGCTATTTGCCAGTTATAGAATTCATTATACAGAAGAGACTGAGTCTCAGAGAGCTTAAACTAAGTAACCTAATATCATATAGCTAACAAGTGGTAGTGCCAAGATTGGGACCAAAGCATATATGATTCAAAAGATTATTTTCTTCTGAACCATGCCACATTTATTATACTTTAAAATATTAATAGTGTCAATCATTGATTATTCTTAGGGTACTCATGAGTGTGTGTAGGGGGGCACTGTGTTTGAGTGTGTTTCATTGCTTTTGTTTTTTATTTTATTGCTTTATTGTGGTAAAACCACTTCAGTCTCCCCTCTAAACAAAATGTTAAGTGCACACACAGTACTGTTAAATAGAAACACAATGTTGTTTATTAGATTTCAAGAATTATTCACCTTGTACAACTGAAAATTTATACATGCTGAACAACTCCGTATTTTTCCTCCATACAGCCTCTGACAACATCATGCTATTTTCTGTTTCTATAAGTTTGACTAGTTTAGTTACCTAATAAAAGAATATAAGTACCTAATAAAAATGGAATTATTCAGAATTTATCTTTCTGTGACTGGCTTATCTTACTTAATACAATTATCCTCCATTTTATCCAAGCTGTCATATATAGAAAGACTTTTTTATTTCAAAGCCTCATAATATTCCATTGTATGCATCTGTTACATTTTCTCTATCCATTTATCCATCAGTAGACTTTTAGGTTGTTTCTACATCTTGGCTATTGTGAATCATGGTGCAATAAATCATGGGAGTGCAGATATGCCTTTAGTATACTTATTTTGATTATTTTGAAATGTATATTTCAATGGATTATTTCCATTGCTGTGCAGAAGTAGGATTTCTGGACAATGTCGTAGTTCCATTTTTAGTTTTTAAGAAACCTGAATAACATTTACCACAGCAGCAGCACCAAAATTCATTTTCATCAACAGTGTATAATGGTTTTAATTTTTTCCCATCCTTACCAACATTTGCTATCTTTTGAATTTTAGGCAATAGTCCCCTAACAGATGTGAATTGAACTCATTTTGATTTGCATTTTCTGATAATTAGAGATGTTGAGAATCTTTTCGTATACCTGTATACCACTTGTATGTCTTCTTTGGGTGAACACTTATTAAATTCATTTTCCCAACTGTTTTTTTTTTTTTTTTTTTGCTTTTAACTTGTAAGGATTAGTTATATATTTTAGATAGTATGCTCTTATCAGATTTATGGCTTGAAAAAAAAGTTTTTCCTGTTCTGCAGGTAGCCTTTTCACTCTTTTGATTGTTTCCATTGCTGCGCAGAAGCACTTTAGTTTGATATAGTCTTATTTATCTATTTTTACTTTTTTTGTTCGTGGTTTTGGCTTCATATCCAATAAATAATTGCTGAGATCAGCATCAAGGAATTTTTTTCACTGTGTTTCCTTTAAGGAGTTAAATACTCTCAGATTTTTTAAGTCCTTAATCCATTTTGGATTGATTTTTGTGTGTGGTGTGAGATAAAAGTCTAATTACTTTTTTTGTCTTTTTTACTCGTTCCCCTACAATTGTTCCAACGTCATTTGGTAAAGTTTTTAGTTTTTTCATTGTGTGTCCTTAGCGTGCTTGTCAAAAATCAATTGACTTGATATACATGTTTTCTTTACTCTGGATTTTCTATTATGTTCCACTGGTCTATGTGTTTATTTTTATGCCAGTACCATGCTGTTTTAATTATTGTTACTTGGTCATATATTGGAAAGTCAGAAAGTGTGATGCCTCCAGCTTATGTTTTCTCAATACTTTTTTTTCTATTTTGGGTATTTTCTGATTCCATATGAATCTTAAGAATATTCTACTTTCTTAAAAATGCTTTGGAATTTTGACAGATATTGCATTAAATACAGCTAGTGCTCAACTTACGACCACGATTGGGACTGGCAGACCGGTCGTAACATGATTTGGTCGTAAGTTGAGTAGGCTATATGTACGGTTGAAATGGTGCACGTGGAGATGGTAGTGCTGCCAGAAGCTGGTCCGCACTGTCGTACGCCCAGCTGGGCAACGTTTGCGCTGCCAGACGCGGAGCAGTCGTGGCTAGCGATTGTACTCGTAAAGTCAAATGGTCGTAAGTTGCATAGGTCATAAGTCGATCAATACCTGTATGCATATTGCTTTGAATAGTATCAACATTTTAACAATACAAACTCTTTCCATGCATAAATATGTCTATTCATTTGTTTCTTTAATAATTTACTTTATCAATGCTTTCTGGTTTTAAGTGTACAATTATTTTACCACTTGGTTAAGCTTATTCTTATGTATTTTATTATTTTTTCATGTTATCTTAAATGAAATTGTTTTATTTTATACATTTATTTTTATTGTTAAGTTTTGCGGGTACATAGTAAGTTTTTAGTTTTAATTTTTGTAGGTACATTTATGGGACATGTGAGATATTTTCATATAGGCGTACAGTGGGTAATAATCACATCAGAGTAAATGGGGTATTCATCATCTCAAGGATTTATCTTATTTTGTGTTGTACAAACAATCCAATTGTATTCTTTTAGTTATTTTTAAATTATACAATAAATTAATATTGACTGCCGTCACCCTGTTCTGCTATTGAGTACTTGATCTTGTTTATTCTGACTAGATTTTTGTACCCAGTATTCATTCTCTCTTTCCCCCTCAACTACTCTTCCCAGCCTTTGATCACCATTATCCTACTCTCCATCTGCATAAGTTCAGTTGTTTTAATATTTAGTTCTCACAAATATGTCAGAACATACAAAGTTTGTCTTTCTGTGTCTGGCTTATTTTGCTTACCATAATGACCTTCAATTTCATCCATGTTGCTATTTGTATGTATTCTTTTGAGAAAGGTCTATTCAGAATTTTGACCATTTAAAAAATCAGATCTTTAGATTTTTTTCTATATAGTTGTTAACTTTCTTATATATTCTGCCTATTAATCCCTTGTCAGACAGTTTGCAAATATTCTCTACCATTCTGTGGGTTACCTTTTCACTTTGTTGATTGTTTATTTTGCTCTGCAGTAGCTATTTAATTTTATGAGATCTTATTTGTCCATTTTCTGCTTTGTTGTCTGTGCTTGTGGGATATCACTCAACAAATTCTTGCCCTGACCAATGTATTGTCGAGTTTCCCCAAAGTTTTCTTGTAGTAGCTTCAGAGTTTGAGGTCTTAAATTTAAGTATTTAATCCATTTTAAGTTGATTTTATATGTTGGGAGACAGGAGTCTAATTCTATTCTTCTGCATACGGATATCCAGTTTTCCCAGCACCTTTTATTGAAGAGATTGTTGGTTTCCCAACGTACGTTCTTGGTACTTTTGTCAAAAACTAGTTTACTGTAGATGTATGGATTTATTTTGAGATTCAGCATTGTGTTTTATTGGTCTATGTATTCATTTTATTCCATTACCATGATGTTTTGGTTACTATATCTTTGTAGTATAATTTGAAGTCAGGTCACGTAATATGATTCTTCCCTTTTGTTCTTTTCGCTCAAGATAAAATTGGCTATTCTGGGTCTTTTGTGCTTTATAGTCACTGGAAGCTGATTAGATTTTGCCCACGAGATTAATGGTGGATCTGTCTTGCAACTCACTGGCTCAAATGTTAAACTTTTTTGGCAACACCCACACAGACATGCCCAGGAATAGTACTTGGTATCACTCAACCCAATCAAATTGACACTCAGTATTAACCATCACATTGTCTAAGATCAGCATTAATGCAAGGGTCTACATTCACCAATTGTGCTCAACATACTACTAAAAGTTCTAGCCAGAGCAATTAAGCAAGTAAAATAAGTAAAGGTTATTCCAATCAGAGAATAAGTAAAATAGTATCTGTTCATAAATTAGAATCTTATATGTAGAAAAACTTCAGAGACACCACAAGCAAGTTTTAGAACTAATAAAGTAAAATTGTAAGACAGCAAATTAACATAGAAATAAAAATTGTATTTTGTCTTACTTATTTTAGTATTTGGTAGTTTCATGCTTCAGAGACTCTGGGAAGAGTTTACCCAAAGTATATATTTTTTCTGTCTTACCAAAAAGCATTTGGTGAAAAACAGCTTCTGTTGTTCTGTTTTCTACCTTCTAAATATATCATATTCTAATGATGGCTGAGATCTTGAAAACTGTTTAAGAGCAGATAATCTATTTTTAGTACTAGAGTTAAACAATTTAACAAAGGTCTCATTCTATAAAATATAGTATATTTTTCCTTACAAATGAATACTTTTTGAGTGTTTTAAAGTTTTTTATGTTACAAATTCATATGCTGAGAAGTTTTCATTTTATCTTGAAGGGTACTGAAGTGAAAGCCCTGAAACTAGAATGTATGACCCTAATATTTGTTACGTACTTCTTTTTAAATAACCCTATGAAGTTTTTGCTAATATTTATGTATGTCTTCCTGTCATGAAAAGTTGTAAACAAATATACTCTAGGTCATTGTCCAGCAAATCTTTTCTATAAATAGTTAGATAGATATTTTAGCTGTTCTGGGTTTCATACAGTATCTATCAAATCCTCCCCTTCTTATTTCCTTTTTCCTTCTCTTTCTCCTCCTCTTCAACCTTCTTTTTATCATTCTTTTTCTAATCCTTTACTAATGTAAATGTAATAGTCATAACTCACATTTTTAACTAGTAGGCTTCACACCAACAAAAAAAGGACAGCTGGCTGAATGCAGGCATTAAACTGTTGGCTTATTTTCCTTGTCTTGCTTCTTTTTTTAAATCATAAGCTAGATATACCCTTACAAAAGCAGTCATACTTTTGTTTAATTACTACCAGAAGAAATAGTTCATGGCGTTTCTACTAAAATTATCATGATTTCAGAGTAAAAAATCTCTTCTTTTCAATAGATGATTCTAAGAAAATACATACAGTAGGTTGAGAATTTTAGTGTTGTTGCTGTCTTCTAGTAGTCTTCTTAAGTGTCAGTAGTATTTAAAATTAGACAAGCTGCAGAAGCCAATTTAAGGTTATTTTAGGAGTAGAAATTTTCATCTTTGTTTTTAATATTTCCTAGGTTGGAAAGTGCCTTCATTGAAGAACTCTGGTGTTTCAGGTGAGTGTTTGCTTACATACATAAGTAAAACTTCTACCTCTGTTATGACAAAGTTTCTTATCCTCCCTGTTTCACCTATCTCTAGACTTTTGAATTAAATTATTAATGTTATACTTCTCACTAACACATCAGTAAGTGTCCAGAGATTTCAATTTCACAAATGAAGTTAGCAGTCTGGTGCAGTTATCACAACTCATGCTTCAGAGATGCTTTATCTGACTTAGAATAGTAATTTGATAAATTCTTAAGACACAAATCTGATCATATCACAATCTCTAAATTTCATATTTTCTCATTGATTAATTAAAATTTCAACTTACTTTAACATATTTCCTACTACTAACCTACTTACATCTCATGCTTGAGACACACCAAACTATCCACCTATCCTCAAATATATACTGTCTCTACCTAAAATGTACTTCCCAATTTCTCTATATAGAAAGTATACATATTCTTCATTATGTGAAACCATTTGACTGAACCAAATTTGACATTCCAAGTTGCCCAAGGGAAAAGTGCTGTTTAATTAATGATGCTCTCCCACATGCCACAAACTTTAAAGAGGTAGATTTTAGTGAAATGCAATATTATATCTTAGCAGAGAATAGTTGTCATAAACATCTATTTTCTACATTAGCTTAATGTCAGTCAAGACATATCAACTTCTGAGGTGGAGTGTTTTCACGTAAATTTCATTTGTAGATTTACAGATTTGAAAAAAGTTGTCTTGAAAAGGCAGGGCCATACGAAAAACTATGTTATTCAAATTCCATGTGTTAAAATAGCAAGAAGAGGAAATTAGCTAATCTTAATTATTCACATGGGAATAGATTCCTGCCTTCATCAGTTCCTAGGCAGAAAGACTTAGGACAATGTTATATTTTCCAGAGATATTTACATTTCTATGAGTTTATGACAGAAATAAACCTGAAAAAGTGTGCAGAAGTATTTGTTAAAAATAAATTCCATTATATTTTCTCACCAAGCCTTTTGTGCCTTTTTAACATCACAATTTATTTGTAGATAGTTGTGCTTCAACTGTATAATTCGAGGGCTTCATTTAGAAGATTAAAAGTCTTTTGAGAAAGAATTGGTTCACAGAGCTAAGATTTATGTGCAAGATATTGCACCATTAATGATGGATACAACTATCATCTTCAAAAAGAAATTCAATGCCAGTCTATCTCTATGTTACAAGGAGAATAATTCTTTTTAAGCAAGAAATGCCATTTTTACTTTAAAAGAGAAAAAAAAATCAAAGTTCTTTAGCATCTAATGAAGAAGGTTGTCTTCAATCAGTGGATAATTTTAATCAAACATCTACTTGTTTAATGAACATAATAATCACATCATGAAAAATTGTGTATCCATCCCCTCAATCATTTATTTTTGGTGTTTTGATTCCAAGATTCTACAACTAAGGGAGAACATGCAATATTTGTCTTTCCGTGCCTGGTTCATTTCATTTAAAATAATGACCTCCAGTTTTGTCCATGTTTTCACAAATGACAGAATTTCCTTATTTTTTGGCTGAACCATACTTTATTGTGTATAAGTATGATTTTTTTTATCCATTCATTTGTTGATAGACATTTAGGTTGCTTCCAAATATTGGCTATTGTGAACAGTGCTGGAACTAACATGGGAGAGCAAATATCCCTTTGATAAACTAATTTTCTTTCTTTTGGATATATACCCAGCTGTGAGATTGCTGGACCGTATGGTAGCTATATTTTTACTTTTTTGATGAACCTCCAATCTGTTCTCTGTAGTGCTTCTAGCAATTTACATTCCCTTTTCTCCACATCCTTGCCAGCATTTGATATTGCCAGACTTTTAAATATAAGCCATTTTAACTGGGGTGTGATGAAATCTCATTGTAGTTCCAATTTGTATTCCTCCAATGATCAATGATATTGATCACATTTTCATATGCCTGTTTGCCATTTGTATGTCTTATTTTGAGAAATGTCTATTCAAATATTTTGCCCATTTTTCAACCACATTTTTAGATTTGCTCCTGTAGAGTTGTTTGAGCTCCTAATATATTCTGATTATTAATCCCTTTTCAGATGGGTAGTTTGCAAATATTCTGTTTCATTCCATGAATTTTCTCTTTACATTGTTGATTGTTTCTTTTGCTGTGCAAAAAGACTTGATGTGATTCCATTTGCCCATTTTGGTTTGGTTGCCTGTGCTTGTGGGGCATAGCTCAATAATATTTCCCAGATCAATTTTCTAGAGAGTTTTCTCAATGTTTACTTGTAGCAACTTTATAGTTTGAAGTCTTAAATTTAAGTTTTAATTTCTTTTGATTTGATTTCTGTTTACAGTGAGAGAGAGGAGTCTAGTTTTATTCATCTGCATATGAATTGCCAATTTTCCCAGCACCATTTATCGAAGAGACTGTTTTTTCTCCAAGGTACGCTCTTGGCACCTTCGTCGAAAATGAGTCCATTGTAGGTATATGAATGTGTTTCTAGGTCTCTATTTTGTTCCATAAGTCTACATGTTTGCTTTTATGACAGTATCATACAGTTTTTGTTACTGTATCTTTACAGTATAATTTGAATTCAGGCAATGTAATTTCTCCAATCTTGTTTTTTTTTACTCAGGATATTCTGGGTCTTTTGTTATTTCATATAGATTTAACATCTTTTTTTTATTTCTGTGAAATATGGCATTGATGTTTGGTAGGGAGTGCACTGAATCTGTAGATTGCTTTGGATAGTATGAATATGTAAACAATACTAATTCTTCCAATCCATGACCGTAAAGTATCTTTTCATTTTTTTTGTGTTCTCTCTTCAGTTTCTTTAATTAGTGTTTTATAGTTTTTATTGTAGAGTTTTTTTTTTTTTAATTCTTTGGTTAATTATTAGGTTATTAATTTTACGTGTAGCTATTGTAAATTGAATATTTTGATTTCTTTTTCAGACACAGATATACATAATGAAATATACTAAACAGTTCATTTTACTCATGACTGCTACTGTATTCTAAAAACTGAGAATTTTTAAAATGTACTGTGGTTGATATCACAAGATCATATGCATTTATGTCATGAAACCATGATTCCAGAGATCAAGATATAATTTTTTGAATTCTCATTAGAGGACTAATTAACTACCAAGGCTAACAGATTGTCAGTTTATGTCCTAATATAAATATCTGTGAAAAGCTGTTAAACTTAATAATTTAAAGATTTTGAAAGATAGCCTTAAAACTAATTTTCTTCTTTTTTTACATTATTCTAACCAAAGAGCAGTTCACACCTAATTGTTTGTAGATGTGAAGTATATAACATGGCCAATTTGAAATGGCATGATATTGAAATAGGAGTTGAATTAGAAATCATACTGCATTACTGAGATTAATGGGAATTACCTATACAAATATAGATGACTAACTGAAATAGGCAAAGGTTAATAATATGCAATACTTGCCATTATTGTGATAGGCATGACATTTCCTTGTCATTCTGGGAAGTTATTTTCATTCTTAATTGATATATTTATTTTACCTTTCCTTCCTCCAGAAAAGTGTCACAAGAAAGACAGATGAAGCCAAATTCTGGTATTAAGTTTCAGACCTAATATAGTAAAAAAAATCTGAATGATAAAGTAATTATTTCTTTTAAAATTTATTATATATATATATATATGATCTTAGGTAAATTTTTAGAGTATAGAAAAAATTCTTATAATACAAACATTTGATATCATATACTTTAAAATGGGTATGCTGTGGTACTGGAAAGACAGATAAATGTTGTCTCTCATTAACTAAGTAACCCCTGCTTTTGGCATTTATCACCTCTTGCCTGAACAATGCAAGAGCCTTATAACTGAGGTCTCTGAATCCAATGTTTTCTGACAAAAATTCATTTTTATTTTTTTATTTGCTGCTGCTGCTGTTTCCTCCCTAAAAAAAAAAAAAATAAGCCTTTATTTTGTTATCCTTAAAAGACCCTTCAGTGTCTCCCCACTGCCATAAAAATAGTCTCCAATATTTGTTATAGTCCATCTTCCTAACTGCTCCCTCCAATTCAGCTAAGCCATTCTGAGAAGCTCTCATACCTTATTGGTGTACAGTTTGAAAACCAGTAATGTATAGAATATAATTTCTTATTGGTCAGCACAGAAATCAAGATCCTTCCCAATCTGGCTTCAGTGTATATTTTCAGCCTTGTTGTTGTTATATGCATCCCATCTTCCTTAGGGATGCATAAGTTCTCTAGGTGTGACACTCACGGGGAGGAAGGAAATAGGTGAGTAAATACAGCAGCTCCGACTGAAATATCCAGGTACTTGCATTGGTACTGATTAGGGAAACATCTCTACCAACAGAGAACAAAGAAAAGCAGCTCAGGGCAACAGTCCACCCAGGAGCAACATGGAGCCAAGGAAACTACCATCCCCAGGCAAAGGAAGTGGGAAGTAAATGTACGACCCTGGTAAATAACATTTCTCTCACAAATCTTTGCAACCCTTTGAGCAGGATATCCCCTCCTGAGTCCACTATATCAGGGCCTTCTGTCCAACACACATAACTGTGTGGAGTCTCGGCAGAGCAGCTTCTCCGGCATGCACAGAGACCCAGGAATTTTACATACTTCAGCTCAGCAAGGCCTGATAAAGGTGACTGCAATGCAAGCAATGCAAAAGGTCCGTACATACCACTAGGAAGGGGGCTGAGCAGTGTCAGTCTGCTGGCCCCTTTTCCACGGCACCTCACAAAATAAGACCCACTGGCTTGAAATTCCAGCCAGCAACTGGCAAGAGGATGGAGCCTAACTGAGATGGGACAGAGCCCCTGGGAAGGCGGGTGGTCTACTATCTTGGCTGTTTGGATGACTCAGCCATTCCAGCCTGTGAGCTTTGGAGAGTCTTAGTAAAATCTGGATGAGGATTAGACACCCCCACCCCAGTGCAACACAGCTACTTTGCCAGAATGTGGCCAGACTGCTTCTTTAAGCAAGACCTCAATTCTTTTTTTTTTTTTTTTTGCCCCCACCCACCGCAAGACCTCAATTCATTCCTCCTCACTGGGTGGGACCTCTCAACTGGGTCCTTTAGCCACACCCAACCACCTGTATTCTTTGAACAGAACTCTCATCTCTCCCTGGAACAAAGTGCCTGGGGGTAGGGGTGGGACACCACCTTTGTTGTTTGAATGACTCATTCATCTGCAGGGCTTTGGAGAGTTCAAATGGTCCAGAAGAGGAAGGGAACCCACAACACAACAGGGCCGCTTTACCAAAATATATTCAGACTGCTTTTTTAAGCAAGACTTTGATCTGTTTCTCCTTACTGGGTGGGACTTCTCAGCCAGGGCTTCTAGCCACCCTCTCTTAGATTCTATGGACAGAGCTCTAATATTTTCTTGGGATGAGTGCCGAGAAGGAGGAGTAAGCTTCCACCTTTGTTGTTTGGAGTTCTCAGCTATTCCAGCCTGTGGGCTATAGAGTCCAAGCAGACCAAGGCAAAGGCAGCTCCGAGTATGTCATGGCTGTTTTGTCAAGGTGTGGCCAGACTGCTTTTTTTTTTTTAAATAGGACTTCAATCTACTCCTCCTCCTAGGAAGAGTCTTCCCAGCTGGGGCCTCTGGCCACACCTGCCCAAAGCATGGTGGCTCACGCCTGTAATCCAAGCACTTTGGAGGCCAAGGTGGGTGGATCACCTGAGGTTGGGAGTTCAAGACCAGCCTGACCAACATGGTGAAACCCCGTCTTAAAAATAAACAAACAAACAAACAAAAAGTCTATGAACAGAGTTCTGATTTCTTCCTGGGACAAAGTGCCCAGTGCCCAGGGGGAAGGGTGGGCTACCACCTTTGTTGTTTGGGCATCTCAGCCAGTCCAACCTGTGGGTCTTGGAAAGCCTAAAACTATCAGGGGCTGAAGGGATACCCAACACAGCACAGATGCTGTACAAAAAAGCAGCCAGACTGCTTCTGTAAGCGGGTCCCTAATCCCATTCCTCCTGTCTGAGTGAAACCTCCCAACTGGGGTCTCCAGCCATCTCCTGCAGATGCATTCTGGCTGGCAAAAGATTAGTACATCCTGGGACAGAGCTCTCAGAGTAAGAGGCAGGCTGCCATCTTTACTGTTTCACATCCTCCACTGGTGATACTTGCAGCAAAGGGAAACACTGAGATGACTAGTGTCTGAGTAGACTCAGCAAACTGCAGCAGCACTATGGAAGAGTGGCCAGTCTGTAAAAAGAAAAGCAAACAAAACACAACAACAACAAAACCCCTTCCAAAGGTCAACAACCTCAAAGATTAAGGTTATGTAATTCCACAAAGATGAAAATCAGAGCAAAAATGTTGAAAACTCAAAAATCCAGAGTTTACCCTTTCCTCCAAATGACTACAACACCTCTCCAGTATGGTTTCAGAGCTGGACTGACACTGAGATAGCTGAAATGACAGAAGTAGGCTTCAGAATGTAGACAAAAATGAATTTCACTGAGCTAAAGGAACATGTTATAACCCATTGCAAAGAAGTTAAGATTTATGATCAAGTAATGCAGGAGCTAAGATTCATGATAAAATAATGCAGCAAAAATAGATAGTATTGAGAGGAACGTAACTGACTTGATAGAGCTGAAAAACACACAATAACTTCAAAATGCAATTATAAGTATTAATAGTAGAATAGACCAAGCAGGGGAAAGAACCCCAGAGATTGAAGACTGTCTTTCTGAAATAAGACAGGCAGACAATAACAGAGAAAAAAAGAATAAAAAGGAATGAACAAAATTGCCAAAAAATGTAGAATTATGTAATGAGACCAAATCTACAACTGATGATTGGGGTACCTGAAAAAGAGAGAAAGAACAAAACCAATCTGGAAAACATATTTTAGGATATCATCTAGGAGAACTTCCTTAACCTAGCTAGACAGGCCAACATTCAAATTCAGAAAATGCAGAGAACCCCAGTAAGATACTCCATGAGATCACCCCAAGACATATAATTGTCAGATTTAATCAAAACAGCATGGTACTGGTACCAAAACATATAGATCCATGGAACAGAACAGAGGCCTTGGAAATAATGCCACACATCTACAACCATTTGACCTTTGAAAAACCTGACAAAAACAAGCAATAGGGAAAGGATACCCTGTTTAATAAATGGTGTTGAAAAAACTGGCTAGCCATGTGCAGAAAGCTGAAACTGAACCCTTTCCTTACACTTTACACAAAAATTAACTCCAGATGGATTAAAGATTTAAACTTAAGGCCTAACACCATAAAAATGCTAGAAGAAAATCTAGGCAACACCATTCAGGACATAGGCATAGGCAAGGACTTCATGACTAAAACACCAAAAACAATGGCTACAAAAGCCAAAATAAACAAACGGGGTCTAATTAAACTTAAGAGCTTCTGCACAGCAAAAGAAACAGCCATTAGAGTGAACTGGCAACGAACAGAATGGGAAAAAATTTCCAATGGCCACCCATCTGAAAAAGGAATAATATCCAGAATCTACAAAGAACTAAAGCAGATTTACAAGAAAAAAACAACCCCATGAAAAAGCGGGCAAAGGATATGAAAAGACACTTTTCAAAAGAAGACATTTATGCAGCCATTATAAAAAAGAAAGAAAATATGTTATGGGTAGCTAGAGAGACAGGACAGGTCAACTATGAAGGGAAGCCCATTAGACTAATAGTAGACCTTTCAGTGGAAAACCTAGAAGCCAGAGATTAGAGGCTAATATTCAACATCCTTAAAGAAAAGAAATTTTAACTCAGAATTTCACATCCAGCTAAACTAAGCTTCATAAACAAAGGAGAAATAAAATCCTTTTCAGACAAGCAAATGTTGAAGGAAATTGTTACCACCAGACCTGTTTGACAAGAGCACCTGAAGGAAGCAAAAAATATAAAAAGGAAATGAAATACCATTACCAGCAACTACACTGAAGTACACAGGCCTATGACACAATGAAGCAACCACATAACGTGTCTGCAAAATAACCAGGTGGCATGATAGTGACAGAATCAAATTCACACGTAGCAATACTAAACTTAAAGGTAAATAGGCTAAATGCCTGAAGACACAGAGTGAAAAGTTGGATAAAGAACCAAGACCTATTGGTATGCTGTCTCCAGGTGAACCATCTGACATGCAAAGATACACACAGGCCCAAAATAAAGGATGGAGGAAAATTTACCAAACAAATGGAAAACAGAAAAAAAGCAGGGTTTGCAATTCTATATTCTGACAAAACCAAAAAAGACAAAGAAGGGCATTGCATGATGGTAAAGGGTTCAATTGAACATGAAGCGCTGACTACTCTAAATATGCACCCAATCCAGGATAACCCAGATTCATAGAGCAAGTTCTTAGAGATCTTCAAAGAGACTTAAATTCCCATACAGTAATAATGGGAAACTTTAAAAACCCACTGACAATATGAGACAAATCATTGAGACAGAAAATTAACAAAGATATTTATGACCTGAATTCAGCTCTGGATCAAGTATATATGGTAGATATCTACAAAACTCTCCACCCCAAAACAACAGAATATACATTTTTTTCTCATTGCCACATAGCACTTACTTTAAAATTGATCATGTAACCTGAAGTAAAATATTCCTCAGCAAATTCAAACAAAACTGAAATTATAACAGTCTCTCCAAACACAGGACAGTCTAATTAGAACTCAAGATTGGGAAATTCACTCAAAACCATACAACTACATAGAAATTGAACAACCTGCTCCTGAATGATTTTTAGATAAATAATGAAATTAGGGCAAAAATCAAGAAGTGCTTTGGAACTAATGAGAACAAAGATACAGGATGCCAGAATCTCTGGGATTCAGCTAAAGAAGTATTAAGAGGGAACTTTATAGTACCAAACACCCAGATCAAAATGCTAGAAAGATGTCAAGTTAACAACCTAGTATCACAACTAAAAGAACTAGAGAACCAAGTGCAAACAAACACCAAAGCCAGCAGAATACAAGAAATAACCAAGATCAGGGCTGCACTGAAGGAGACAGAGACACCAAAAAACCCTTCAAGAGACCAATAAATCCAGGAACTGATTTCTTGAAAAAAATAATGTAATAGATTGACTGCTAGCTAAACTAAAAAAGAAAAAAAAAGGGGGGGGGGAGATTCAAATAAACACTATTAGAAAGAACAAAAGGGATATTACCATTGATGACATTAGATCATATCATAGACACCCCTATATACATCAACTGTATCTAGAAGAAATGGATAAATTCCTGGACGCATACACCATCCCAAGGCTGAAGCAGAAATAAATTTAATTATTTGAGGCCAGGCTCACTCCTATAATCCCAGCACTTTGGGAGGCCAATGGGTGGATACTTGAGGTCAGGCATTCGAGACCAGCCTGGCTAACATGGTGAAACCTCATCTCTACTAAAAATACAAAATTAGCTGGGAGTGGTGGCACGTGCCTGTAATCCCAACTACTTGGGAGGCTAAAGCAGGAGAATCACTTGAACTTGGAAGGTGGGGGTTGCAATGAGCCAGGATTACTCCACTGCACTCCAGCCTGGGCGACAGAATGAGACTCTGTCTCAAACAAACAAACAAACAAAAAGAAAAGACAAAGAAAATTTAATCATTGAACAGACCAATAACAAGTTCTGAAATTGAGGCAATAATAAATAGCCAAACAACCAAAAAATTTCCAAGACCAGATGGATTTATAGCTGAATTCTACCAGAGGTACAAAGAAGAGCTGGTAGCATTCCTACTGAAACTATTCCAAAAAATGGAAAAGGAGGTTCTACTCCCTAACTCATTCTGTGAAACCAGCAACACCCTTATATCAAAACGTGGCAGAAATAAAAAAAAAAGAAAACTTCAGGTCAATATTCTTGATAAACATCAATGCAAAAGTCCTCAAGAAAATACTAGCAAAGCAAATTCAGCAGCATATCTAAAATCACAATTAAGTTGGCTTCATTCTTGGTATGCAAGGCTACTTCAATGGCACAAATCAATAAATGTGATTCACCTTTAATAAATTTCAGCATCCCTTCATATTAAAAGCTCTCAATAAATTAGATATAGAAAGAACATACCTCAAAATAATAAGAGCCATTTATAACAAAACAACAAAGAATATCATACTGAATGGGCAAAAGCTGAATGCATTCTCCTTGGGAAATGGCACAAGACAAGGTTGCTCTCTCTCTCCACTCCTATTCAATAATGTATTGGAAGTCCTAGTCAGAGCAATCAGGCAA
>NW_016107469.1:2575030-2632103 GCF_001604975.1 Cebus imitator
AAAAAAAGAAAGAAAGAAAAGAAACAAAGCATATTCCAAATAGGAAATGAGGAAGTTTAACTATCTTTGCCTGCAGACTACATGATCCTATGTCTAGAAATCCCATCATTTCAGCTTCATAAGCTAATAATTTCAACAAAGCCTCTGGATACAAAGCAAATGTGCAAAAATTGCTATTATTCCTGTATACCAACAACAGGCAAACTGAGAGTCAAATCATGAATGAACTTTCATTCACAGTTACCACAAAAAGAATAAAATATCTAGAAATACAGCGAGCCAGGAAAGTCAAGGACCTGTTTAAGGAGAACTGCAAACCATTGCTCAAAGAAAGCAGAGATGACCCAAATAAATGGAAAAACATTCTATGCTCACAGATAGGAAGAATCAGTATCATGGAAATGACCATACTGCCCCAAAGAATTTATAGATTCAATGCTATTCTCAGCTAACTACCATTGACATTTTTCCAAAAAATTGGAATGAAAAGCTACTTTAAAATTCATATGTAACCAAAAAAGAGCCTGAATTGCCAAGGCAATCCTAAGCAAAACAATAGAGCTGGAGGCATCACCCTATCAGAATTCAAACTATGCTACAGCGCAATAGTAATTGAAACAGCTTGGTACTGGTACAAAAACAGGCACTGGTCTATACATACAAAAATATAGACCAATGGGGCAGAATAGAGAACCTAGAAATAAGATCACACACCTACAACCATCTGACCTTTGACAAACTTGCCAAAAACAAGCAATGGGGAATGCATTTCCTATTCAGTAAATAGTGCTGGGAGAACTGGCTAGCCATATGCAGAAAACTAAAATTGGATCCCTTTGTTACACAAGATGGATTAAGTACTTAAATGGAAAACCTAAAACAGAAACAAAAATAAAGAACAACAACAAAAAACCCTAGAACATAACCTAGGCAATATTATTCAGGACCTGGGCATGTGCAAAGATTTCATGACAAAGATGCCAAAAGAAATTTCAACAAAAGCCAAAATTAACAAATGAGATCTAATTAAACTAAAGAGCTTCTGCACAGCAAAATAAACTATTAACAGAGTAAACAGACAATATACAGAATGGGGAAAAAATTGCAATATATGCATCTGACAAAGGTCTAAAATCCACCACTTATAAGGAACTTAAACAAATTTACAAGAAAACAACAACTCTACTAAAAAGGGGGCAAAGGACATAAACAGGCACTTCTCAAAAGAAGACATACATGCAATGAACAAACATTAAAAAAAAACTCAACATCACTGATCATTCAAGAAATGCAAATCAAAACCACAATGAGATATCATTTCACACCAGTCAGAATGGCGATTTTTTAAAAGCCGTAAAACAACAGATGCTGGTGAGGCTGTGGAAAAAAGGCACTTTTACACAGTTGGTGGGAGTATAAATTATTTCAACAATTGTTAAAGACAGCTTGGAGATTCCTCAAAGACCTAGAGGCGGAAATCCCATTAAACTCAGCAATCCCATTACTGGGTGTATACCCAATGAATATAAATTATTCTGTTATAAAAACACATGCATGCATATGTTTATTGCAGCACTTCTTACAATAGCAAAGTCATGGAATTCATCTAAACGTCTATCAATGATAAACTGGATAAACACAATGTGGTACATATATACCATGGAATACTATGCAGCCATGAAAATGAATGAGATCATGTCCTTTGCAGAGACATGAGTGAATATAGAAGCCGTTATTCTTAGCAAATTAATGCAAAAACAGAAAACCACATACTGCATGTTCTCATTTGGGGGAGCTAAATGATGAGAGCACATGAACACATGGTGGGGAACAACACATATTGGTGCCTGTTTGAGGGTGAGGGGTGGAAGGTGGGAGAGGATCAGGAAGAATAGCTAATAGATGCTCAGCTTAATACCTGGGTGATTGGATGATCTGTGCAACAAATCACCATGGCACACATTTACCTATGTAACAAACCTGCAAAGCCTGTACAAGTACGCCTGAACCTAAAATAAAATTTAGAAATAAAAATAAAAAAATAAAAAAAGTACTCTAAGTGCTCCCGACAATAACTTTATAATTCAGTGCCTTTATTCGTGCTACTTACTTAGCTTTCATTAATTATTTCTCATTTTTTACATGGTAAACTCTTTAGTCCTCAAGGTTCAACTCAGAAATGTAACAGTCTTTCTACTATGATCCCATACATTGAGCACATTACCTATCAAAGTGTTATCACATTGCATTTTTTGGCATTTTTTTTCAGTTAGAGTGTAAGCCATATTATTTCAGGCGTATTTTAAAATTCATTTTAAATTCTTTGTGCCTAGAACAGTGTGGGACATATAATATAAAATTTAAAAATTCCTAGATAAATAAAATGATGAAATAATGTTGTTTATTACATAAATGCAGGTAAAAGTATTAAACTAGAGATTGTGGGATTATGTTATATTCTCAGACTTCCCCCTAAGTAGTTTTGTGATATTTATTGGAAAAGTCACATAACTCTATTGATTTCAATTTAATTATTATAATAAAGATATCTTGGCCGGGCGCGGTGGCTCACGCCTGTAATCCCAGCACTTTGGGAGGCCGAGGCGGGTGGATCACGAGGTCAAGAGATCGAGACCATCCTGGTCAACATGGTGAAACCCCATCTCTACTAAAAATACAAAAAAGTAGCTGGGCATGGTGGCGCGTGCCTGTAATCCCAGCTACTGAGAGGCTGAGGCAGGAGAATTGCCTGAACCCAGGAGGCGGAGGTTGGGGTGAGTCGAGATCGCGCCATTGCACTCCAGCCTGGGTAACAAGAGCGAGACTCCGTCTCAAAAAAAAAAAAAAAAAAAGATATCTTTCACTTTTATCTGATTGTGTATTTTCAGTGTAGCACACAGAATTTTATACATTAGTGTAATATTAAACAAATAATATGATGATAAAACTGTGAAGTGCTTCAAAGATCACATGGTATCTTATCTTTATTTTACAGATAGATAAGATGAAGCTAGAATGGTAATTTTACTTGACCAAGTACATGCAGATAGTTCGTGGCCACTCTTTGAAGAGCATATTTTCTAACTCCTCAATCTAATCTTTCGATGTTTATCTCATTTGTTTATTCATCCAGAAAATAGTTATTGTATCTTAATTAACAGGCACTTTTTTACTACTTGCCACTTGTTATTTCCTCATTAGCATTACTTGGAAGAAATTATTTTCTTGGCCACTGTGAACAATCTTTCCTTAAAATAAATATTTCTTGGTCATTGAACATACTCAATAAGCTTCTTTTCCATTTATAACCCATGAAGTATATAAAGACAATATTTATTCATTAACTGGATATATATTGGCAGTACCGTATGTGTCAAATACAGTTTTCATCCCAAATCCAGATATAGCCTAGATTTTCAATTCTACCAATATTGGCTTTTATTTACAATGTGCAAAAGATCTGTGTCTTTGAAACCATCTTGCTCACTAAAAGTGTGTTAGCTTTAGTTAACAAAAAGAGTGTTATTTTGACTAATCTATTAATCATGTATGTTATGTACACATGTGTGCAAATGAACCTGTACTCATAGTAGACAAAACTGGGTGAAGAGAATATCAGTGGAAAGAAAGTATATTGCTTTTCCTATAAAAACTGTATTGGAGCTCTCAGCACTAATAACTTCTCTGTTTTTAAGATAAATATATATCTTAAGTTCAGGGAGCGTTGTTAATGATGCTACTAGTAAAAATCTGAAAATATTAGTAATTGTTACTTACAATTACTAATTGACATTATGTATGTTGAAAGTGAATAATAACTGGTTCTGGAAATAGGAGATTCTGTCAGCCAATCTCTTATTTTTGCTAAATTGAGCTCAAACCTTCAAGTAATAGCTTTGCCATTTCTAGGAAGTCTATAAACTTATAAAGAAACCATCTTTAGGTCTTTCTTGATGAACACTTGTTTTGTGAAATTTCAAGTTATTATATTCAACCTCCGCTTCGGTGTTTATTTTGCTGTAAGAGAGGAAAAGGAGAAAATCAGGTAAGGTGAGATGGGAGGAAGATAAAGGAAAAGGAAGAAATGAGAATAAAATAGAAAGCTGTTTGCTCAATATGATGAAATAAGCTATATCCATGGATGCAGTGTGGTTTTCCCCATTAATTTAATATGATTAATTTATACTTGTGATATCTCTATGGCACACCTCAAAGTGGTTCAATAATTTTCTATGAAATTATTCAAAGGTCTCGAAAATGTAGCTCTAAAATAAACTAGGTGAAAGTACAGTCATTCATTCATGTACATGAGAATGATTGGTTCTAGGACTCTGCATCACCAAATTCATGCATGCTCAAGTCCAGCAGTTGCCCCTTCATAACCTGCCTATACAAAAAGTTGGCCCTCATGTCCATGTGGGTTTCATGCCACACAAATACCATATATTCAATCCACATTTGGTTTTTAAAAATCCATGTATAAATGGACTCACACAGTTAAAATCAGTGTTGTTCAAGGATCAGTTGTATTCTGTTCTTCTCCGTGCATCTTGATTCAAACACCACAGGTGTTTTTTGTAGACATTCAAGTGATAGCTTGTGGTTGGAATGAGCTGGTAGTGTTACTAGTACGAAGACCCATTCAGATTCACCCATATCAATGGCTGTAATTCTGTACAAATTCAAAGAAAGCGTAACAAAATTACAAAGTATAATTTAGGGCTCTACAACACTTATATTTTCCCAAGCTTTTTCTCCTATTTTTTAAAAATGTTATTTGATCTCCAATTCTTTTACCTTTCCAAATAAAATAAAATTATAATTTTATATATATATATATATATATATATATATATATGTATGTATGTTCTCTTTAAAGATAAGGATTGTCTCTATTGCCGATGCTGGAGTGCTGTGGCATGATCATAGCCCACTGTAGCCTGAAACTCCTGAGCTCAATTGATCTTCTCACCTCTGCCTCCCAAGTTGCTGGTATTATATGCATGAACCATTGTGTTGGGTTTATTTATGAGAATTCTAAAGGAAATCAGGAGAAAAATATGGTGAATAATAACTTTATCCTTTCAAAAATAAAGCTTTCTGTAAAGCATATTTTAATTTTAAAATATTATAACTTTTTGAGAGAAGACCTTGAGGGCAAGGTTTTGATTTAATAATAAGCCTTAGTCATCACGTACTATGAACCATACAAGAACCCTTCCTTGTGTTTTATGTATGTATTCATTTATACGCATACATTGGCGCTGTCTTCCATCCATCTCCCTGGCTTTTTATCTTGTTCTTCTTGCCCCAATCTTGACCATGCTAATTTTTTCATATGTATCGTTGAATTCATTTGCTTTATAAAATATGTAACCTTTATGAGTATATGTATTTTTCTTCTAATTTTAAAATGTAATGTTTGATACCTACAAAAGAATATATACATATGCAAGTTATCAAGTATTATTATAAAATTACCATTTGTGTACTCACCAACCAACTGAAGAACAGCATTACCTATATTATGGTATCTATGTCTATGTTCGTTCCCTATGCCACCTGTCTCTTTCCTTCTACCTCTTGGAGGTAACCACTGTTCTTAAATATATGTTCATTGTTTCCTTGCTTTTTCTGTAGTTTTATTACACACCTGTATATATAAACAACATATTATTTTGTTTGTTTTGTGCTTTATTAAATAGCAGTGTTCTTATGAGACTTACCTTTTTTTTTCTTTTAATGTTCTTAAAATTCAGCAATGTTGTGTGTGTCTGTTTGGCTGTATGGCTAAAATTTACTTGTTTTTACTGCTTTATTTAATTGCATTGTATAAATAAAATATATTTTATTTATCTGCTTCCTCATCACTGGGTATGGGTATTGATTTTAGTTGTTATTGTTATTTGATTGTTGGTGGGTTTTTACTTTGTTTGCTATGATTAACAATGTTGCTACAAGTATTCTTATCATATTGATATGAAAGGTGGGCAGGGAAGTGCTGGGTCCCTGCAAGGGCTCCACCCCTAGGCCTGTGCTCATGGACCTAGGTGAGGACATGCACTCCTGCCTCTCTGCCTAAGGATTGCATTTCCCAAGACCACCGTGGCCTGCCATGCACCCATCCTGTGCCTATAAAAACCGCCAGTCCCTAGCAGGTAGGCATACAGGTGGCTGGACATCGAGGGGAACATATCGGTGAAAGAAAGCACAAGCCGTTGGTGAGAGGACATCTAGGGGAGCACGCTGACAGAAGAGCACACAACAGATGCTGGTATGCCAGCAGGCCACGGATTGGCAGAATTAGGTGGAGTTTGGCAGGGGCAGTCTGCAGAGATTCTGGGCCACCAAGAGGCCAGACTCCAGGGAAAAGCCATCTCCCTTCCTCAGACTTCTAGTAAGGTTAATAATTTAATTAACAGTGCTACATTTATCAAAGCTAAAAAATTAACATTAGTATAATGTTAGTATCTAAACCAGACTTTTTGTGAATTTCCCTAGTTTTTCCACTAATATTTTTTCTGCTTCAAAATCTACTCTAAGATGCACATTGCATTTAGTATGCCTGTCTCTTCAATGTATTCTGATATGAGAAAATTCCTGGGTTTTTGTCTCATTCTTTATGACCTTAACACCTTGAAGAGTGCTTTTGCAAGGAGTTAGCTTGTCTGCCTTAGGTGGACAGCATGGGAAGTTTCTCTGGAGAGTCCCCGATCCACAAATCAGTGCATCATCCCCACGTAATATAAAAAGCAGCCTGGGGAAAAGAAATTGAGCTGTGAGCTCAATAAGGTAACTAGCGCGGGGGGTTGTGCCTGGAGGCATGCCCATGGCTGCACAATAAGGGAATCTCCAGCCCATTCAGATAGAAACTTGCACAAGCCTTTGTCTCACTCAGATAAGGGAACAAGATTAGACATTGAAATGTCTTTATCTTTTGTATAATCAGTGGACTTCCAAGAGAAAGTTTCTTCTCCTTTTGTGGGCATGAACGCTGTGGGCTCCAGCAGACTCGGCTGGGCACTTTTCTTTTCTTTTCTTTTTTTGGACTGTGAGTAGAGACTCTATGAATCAACGCTTCAGCTCCTGATTGGTCCCATGCCAAGGTCCTGGGCCAAGCTTTGCTTTCAGCTCCTGATTGATCCCAGGCCAAGCTTTCACTTCAGCTTCTGATAGGTCCTGGACCTAGCTGAATAGCCTCTATGAATCACTTCAGCTCCTGATTGGTTGTGGGCCAAGGTCCCGGGCCTAATTGAATCATGCTTTCTTTAAGACAGGCCACAGACAAAGCACATTTCTTCCTCTTCCCAGTCCATGAAAACCCCAAACCCCAGCCTTATAGTGCACAACCCTTTCAGCCCTTATAGTGCACAACCCATTCTTTGCTGCAGAGAGCTTTCTTCTATCACTTATTAAACTTCTGCTCCAATCTCACCCTTGTGTCCTCACCCTTTAATTCTCTTGGATGTGAGACAATTAACCCCAGGCACTATCTCAGACAACGAGAGACTGCCACATATTTTGGGGCATTGGCAAGATTATAACAGTTTCATAATCTTGAAGAGTATTTGTAAGGTATTTAGAAAAATGTTCCTCACTTTCAGTTGGTCTGATCATTTATCATTATTAGATCGAGGTTATGGGTTTTGGGGAAGAATGCCACAGAGACAAATTACCCTTTTTTTTGTCAAGGGTGCATGGTATGATGATGACATATTACTGCTGACATTAACCTAATAACTTCGTAAAGGAGAGGTCTGCAAGTATCTCTCACTGCAAAGTCAACAATTTCATATTCCATAGACTATTCTTTAGAATCAAGTCACTAAATCTAACTCACTATTAAGGGGAAGGTAATTAAGTGCCACCTACTGGAGAGAAGAGAATCAAAATATTTTAAAACACCACAATAATTAGCAAATGCATTGGAGAGAGATACTTTGAGATTTTGCAATATATCATATTTCTACTTAAAGTTTCACCTACTGATTTTGACATTTGTCCATGGATATGGCCTGAATCAATTACTTCTGTGGAGTTATAATGATGATTTGCTATTTCTCTCATTACTTTTATGTTTGTTAATTGGTACTCTTCTTTAAGGAAGATTTATACTTGTTTTTCTATTTATTTATGAAATATTTTATTTTTTATCAGTAGTAAACAATACGTATTTTAAAATTCTCTGGCTTATGAATCCAATATTGTTGTCATTCCTTTTTTGTTGTTGCTCCAGTTATTGCAACTTGGGCCACTAGAAGCACTTTTACGTTGGCTCCTGTGTCCCTTCATATGTTTCATCATTTTTGCTTTTTTTGAACACTTCTTTACTTTTCTAAAAGTAGAAGATGCTCCAGTTCATCTTATAGTTCCCATTCCCCATTCCTAGAATCAGCTGTTTCTCCCAGGCATCATGGAGAATATGGGTGCTAGACATTTGGCTTGATATTAGATTTTATTGCTTCTGGGTCTTATAGTAGGCAGAGCTAGGAAATGTATGTGTTGTAATTCATGTATACAAATATATTTATTTATTTATTTATATGTTAAAATAAATGTGAATGGCCGGGCGCGGTGGCTCAAGCCTGTAATCCCAGCACTTTGGGAGGCCGAGGCGGGTGGATCACGAGGTCAAGAGATCGAGACCATCCTGGTCAACATGGTGAAACCCCGTCTCTACTAAAAATACAAAAAAGTAGCTGGGCATGGTGGCGCGTGCCTGTAATCCCAGCGACATAGGAGGCTGAGGCAGGAGAATTGCCTGAACCCAGGAGGCGGAGGTTGCGGTGAGCCAAGATCGAGCCATTGCACTCCAGCCTGGGTAACAAGAGCGAAACTCCGTCTCAGAAAAAAAAAAAAAATGTGAGTATGTAAATTTGTACCGGAGTCTCCAATTCCAACTTAGCAGCATAGAATACATCCTATATCATTTTCATGCTTATTTGTAATTCCTTTCTCTGACAGAGAGAATCTAGGTCTTTGTTACCTACAGTAAAATTATGTATTGAGCATTAGTATATATGTAAAGTAATTTTAGAATTTATGAACCATATACCTGTGAGAAACATACTTTTTACTAAAGTTCTTTTTCTGTTTCAGGATGTGCTCTAAGATGCACATTGCATTTGGCCTTATGATATCTAGACAACACATTGTTCTACAAAGTTATTCAGGCGATCTTAACTCAGTACTCATATAATCGAGGTTTTATCACATCTTTGTTAATGCACCTACATTATCATTTTATGGTTAGTATTCCATCATCAGATTTCCCAATATTTCTGTTTTTTTTATTTTTATTTACTGGCAATAAAAGTTATACTTTGTTGTGTAAAGTTGTATGGGTTTTGACAAATGCATATATGGTATATTTACCATCAGAGTTTCAGACAATGATTCTACCACCCTAGAAATCCCATTATAAGGCTTTATTATAGCTAAATCTTTGTCCTTTCTTCCATTACCTAGAAGCTAAAAGCATGTTTTTCAGCATTATAGATTTTCCTTTTCCAAAATGTAGAGTAAATAAAGTCATACAGTATTTGCGGCTTTTGGGGCTGATTTCTTCCACGCAGAAAAAAAATGCATGTAAGATTCCTCCATAATCTTGCACTTATCAGTAGTTCATTCATTTCTATTGCTAAGTAGCATTTCATTTGTAAGATGTACCACTGTTTGTTTATTGATTCACCTGCTGAAATTCAACATAGTTGTTTCCAGGGATATTGTGAATAAAGCTTTTATGACCATTCATATTCAGGGTATTTTGTGAACATAAGTTTTACATTTAAATTGGGATTCTTGTACATAGCATATAGTTAGGTCTTGGTTTTTTTGTTGTTATATATTCTAATAATCTCTCATTTTTTTAAGGAAATTTGTATTTTCACTTTTTCTGTATTATAATAAAATATACATAATGTAAAATTTACGATATTAAACATTTTTATATGTATAGTTCTATGGCATTGAGTACATTCACATTACTGTGCAACCATTACCACCGTCCATCTGCAGAACTTTTTTTGTTGTTGTTGAGACGGAGTCTCACACTGTCACCCAGGCTGTAGTGCAGTGGCGCGATCTCAGCTCGCTGCAATCTCCGCCTCCTGGGTTCAAGCAATTCTCCTGCCTCAGCCTTCCGAATAGCTGGGACTACTGGTGTGCGCCACAACACCCAGCTAATATTTTTTCCATTTTTAGTAGAGAGGGGATTTCACCATGTTGGCCAGGATGGCCTTGATCTCCTGTCTTTGTGATCTGCCTGCCTTGGCCTCCAAAAATGCTTGGATTACAGGCATGAGCCACCGCATCCAGCCCTATTTTATCTTCCACAACTGAAACTCTATACCAATTAAAAATTAATTCCACGTTTCTTTCCCAGCAGCCCCAAGAAGCTACCATTCTACTCTCTGTCTATATGAATCTGACTACTCTACATGCCTCACATAATGGGAATCATACAACATTTGTACTTTTGTGACTGGCTAATTTAACTGAGTATAATGTTCTCAAAGTATAGCCATGCTGTAGCATGTTGAAATTTTATTCTATTTAAGGCCGAATAATATTCCTGTGTGTGTGCACCACATTTTATTTGTCCATCAGTCCAAAATAGAGACAAGTTCTTTCTATGTTTGGGTTTTGTGAATAATGTTGAAATTAACATGGCATTACAAATACCTGTTCAAGTCACAGCTTTCAACTCTTTTGGGTATCCACTCAGAAGTAAAATTACTATATTAATGTTCATTGTAATTGGGGGAGGTAAGACAGAAAAAAACTCCTCCACAGAGAAGTTGCACCATTTTACATTCCCAGAAGCAATGAACAAGATTTCCATTTTTTCCATGTACTAGCCAACCCTTGCTATTTTCTGTTTATTTTGTTTAATTGTTTTAATAATAATGGTCACCCTAGTGTGTATAAAGTGGTATCGTAGAGTGGCTTCAATTTACATTTCACTAATGATAGTGATGTTGAACATCTTTTCAATTGCTTAGTGGCCATAGGTTTTTTTTTTTTTTTATTTTAAAATGTTCATTGGATAATATTAAGAATTGAATATGTTCAAAGTGTAAAATGTGATGACTTGATATATGTTTACCTAGTGTAATAATTCCTATAATCAAATAAAGATACACATCCATTACCACCAATTCAATGCAATCGATTCTTAAAAGTTGTTCATCTTGTAACTGACTATACCACTTGACCAACATTTCTCTTTTTTCCCCCAGCCACCAACCGGCACCACCATCATACTTTCTGCTTCTATGAGTTTAATTTTTTTAAACTTCAATGCATACAGGATTCGATGTCTGTGTCTGGCTTATTTCACTTAGCATAATATCTTCTAGATTTATCCATGTTATTACATGTGACAAGATTTTCATCTTTTTTAAAGCACAATAGTTCTCTCTCTATATATGCATACATATATACATGTCTATATGCATATATGTACATATGTAAATTTGTACATCTAATCCATAGATGCCTTTTTACATTTTGTTGATCGTTTGCTTTGCTTTGCAGAAACAATATAGTCTAATATAGCTCCATTGATTTATTTATGCATTTGTTGCCTGTACTTTTTTTTCATATCCAAAAATTGTTACCAAGACCAACATCAAAGATATTTTCTTCTTTGTTTTCTTCTGTGAGTTTTGTTATATCAGACCCTAAAGATTTTAATTTATTTTCAGGTAATTTTTGTATATTAAGAAAATGTCTGATTTTATTATTTTGCATGCCGATAACCAGGTTTCCCATCATTCATTGAAAAGATTATATTGAATTGGTTCTACTTTCCCTACTCTATTTTTCCTACTTTTCTTGGTGTTCTTGTCAAAAATTAGCCAACCAAATACAGTAGTCTCCCTTTGTCTGTGGTTTTGCTTTCCATGGTTTCAGGTTTTCAGGTACCCATGTTCAACCATGATGCAGTAATAGATGAATATGGTACAGTAAGATATTTTAAGAAAAAGAGATAGAAAGACCACATCAAATAACTTTTAATACAGTATATTGTTATAATTGTTGTATTTTATTTTTATTTATTGTTAATCTCATCCTGTACTTAATTTATAATTAAATTAAACATTATATGTGTAGGGGAAAAAACAGTATGTATATATATATATATATATATATATATATATATATAAATATATATGGGTTTGGTACCATCCATGGTTTCAGGTATTGACTGGGATCTATGAAGCATCTCAATGAATAACAGAGTATACTGTATACATGTGAGTTTCTTTCTGTTCCATTGGTCAGTCTACATGAATGTTTTATTTTATTTTATTAGATTCAGAGGGTACATGTGCATGTTTGTTACATGAAAATTGTGCATAATGCTGGGGTTTGTAGTTCTAATGGACTCATCACTCAAATAGTGACCATTGTACTCAATAAGTAATTTTCCAATCCTCATACACATCTCTACCTCCCCCATTTCGTAGTTTCCAGAATCTATTGTTTCAATCTTTATGGCTTTGACCATTGTTTAGTTCCCACTCATAAGTGAGAAGGCGCAGTGTTTTATTATCTGTTTAAAATTTATTTCACTAAGAATAATGGCCTCCAGCTCCCTCTGTGTTGCTTCAAACAACAAGATGGTGTCTTTTTATAGCTGCATAGTGTTCCATGGTATGAGAAATATATATATATGTGTGTGTGTATATATTTATTTATTTATTTATTTGTATTTATGTATATATATTTCTCAATCCAATCAAACACTGATAGACACTTCTTAGGTTGTTTCTATGACTTCATTATTGTGAGTAGTGTTGAGATAAACACATAGGTTCAGGTGTGTTTTCTATATAATACCTTTTTTTAGTAAATATTCAGTAGTTGGATTGTTAAGTCAAATAATATTTAGGGGGGCATGGGGGGAGTGGCTCCATGTGCTCGATGCGTTATTTTTTGAGTCCCAAACAATAGAATTAAACTCCCTCAATTTTTTTTAAACTTGAGTTATTATTGACTGTAGTCACATTGTTGTGCTATTAGATAGTATGTTGTACTCATTCTTCCAATTTTTGTATTTGTCCATTATTACACTGCTATAAAAACTGCTTGAGGCAGGGTAATTTGTAAAGGATAGTGATAAAATTGACTCACAGTTCCACATGGCTGGGGCCTACTTGTTAATGGGATTGTTTGTTTCATTCTAATACATTTGTTTAAGTTTTTTATAGATGCTGGGTATTAGACCTTTGCTGTATGCAATATATCTCTGTTTGCTTAATCTGACTAAAGGTTTGTCAATTTTAACTTTTCAAAAACCAACTTTTTGTTTCATTGAACTTTTGTATTGTTTATTTCAAATGTATGTTTTTTTCTCTGTTCTATATTATTTTCTGCTACTAAACTGGGTTTGGTTTTCTCTTGTTTTGGTTTATAAGATACACAATTAGTTTGTTTATTTAAAGTTTTTCTTCTTTTTTGACATAAGCATTAATAGCTATAAGTTTTTCTCTTAGTACTGCTTTTGCTGTATTCCAAAGCTTTTGGTATGTTGTGTTTTCATTATTAGTCATTTCAAACATTTTTCAATTTCTCTCTGTTTTTTAAATTTATCCACTCATCATTCAGGGGCATATTGTTTAATTTCCACATATTTGTATAGTTTCAAAATTCCTCTAGTTATGTATTTCTAGTTTTATTTTATCAAGGTCATGCAGGATGCCTGTGATTATTTCACTTTTTTTGAACATTTTAAGACTTGTTTTGTGACCTAACATATAATTTAGTATTAAAAGAGATTCATATTCTGAGGAAATGATTGTGTATTATGTAGCCATTGAATAAAATGTTATGTAAATATCTATAAGATGTATTTGGTCTATACTGTAGATTAATTCAGATGTCTTGATTTTCTGTCTGGAAAATCTGTCTAATGCTGAAAGTGGGGTGTTGAAGTCTCCCAATATTATAGGATAGGAGTCTATTTCTCTGTTTAGCTTTAATAATGCATCCTTTATATATGTGGGTGCTCCAGTGTTAGGTACATATGCATTTAAAGTTGTTTCATCCTCTTGCTGAATTGATCACTCTTCCATTATATGTTCATCTTTTTTGTCTCTTACAGTCTGGAAATCTGCTTTTTCTGACACAAGTGTATCTACTCCTGATCTTTTTTTGTTTCAATTTCCTGTAGGCAACAGATGAATGGGTTTTGTTTTTTCTTCCTTCAAGAAGTCTATTTCTTTTCGTTGGAGAGTTCAGTCCACCTGTATTCAAGGTTATTACTGATAAATAAGAAATTACACCTGTCATTTGTTATTTGTTTTCTGTTTTTGTTTTCTGATGTTATCTCCTTTCTTTCCTTCCTGTCTTTCTTCAGTGTAGTTGATTTTTTTTTTCTGATGACGTAGTATTCTTGTGTCTGTGTGTGTGTTTGTGTGTCTCCTGAATGCTTCTTGGTTTAAGGTTACCATGAGGCTTGCAAATATAGTAAACAAATGAAGAAGAAGAGGAAGAAGAAGGAGAAGAAAGAAGAGGAAGAAGAAGAAGAGGAGGAAAAGGGAGAAAAAGAAGAAGAGCTAATAATCACTCAATATTTTAACTTTGTTTGCCTAATTTTTAACATTTTAACATTTTGTAGTTTCTATTTATATCCTATTGTACTGTATATGTCTTGAAAAGTAGATGTAGTAATTTTTTAAAAATGTATCATTTAGTCTTTCTAACTAGTATATGAGTAGTTTACACATCACAGTTAGCCTTATAATATTCTGTGTCTTACTGTGTACTTAACTATTACCAGTGAGTTTTGTACCTTCAAGTGTTCACTTATTGCTCATTACATTCTTTTCTTTATGATTGAAATATTTTCTTCAGCATTTCTTGTAGGATAATTCTGATGTTGATGAAATCTCTCAGCTTTTGTTTTGTTGGAAAAGTCTATATTTCTCCTTTATGTTTGAAGGATATTTTAACCAGATATATAATACTATTTTAAGATAAATGGTTTTTTTTTCTCTCAGCTCTTTAAATGTATGATGTCATTCTCTCCTGCCTGTAAGGTTTTCAATGTAAAATCTCC
Organism: Cebus imitator; assembly: GCF_001604975.1. Classification (NCBI taxonomy): domain Eukaryota; kingdom Metazoa; phylum Chordata; class Mammalia; order Primates; family Cebidae; genus Cebus; species Cebus imitator. Next base: position 2,590,098 of record NW_016107469.1, read on the forward strand.
TCCCAGACGTATTGGAGATCCATTGTATTTTTCTTTTTTCGATTCTCTTGCTGCTTTTAGAATTCTTATTTTATCTTTGATCTTTGTCAGTTTGATTATTGAATGCCTGAAGTAGTCTTCTTTGAACAAAATATCTTTGGTGTTCTATAATCTTCTTGTATTTGGATATTTATATCTTTTTCTATCTATGGAAACTTCTCTGTTATTATTCCTTTTAATAAATTTTCTACCCCTATCTTTTTCTTTACCTCCTCTTTTAGACCAATAAGCCTTAGATTTGCCTTTTTTGAGGCTGACTTCTAAATTCTTTAAACGTGCTTTATTGTTTTCTACGGCTTTTTCTTTTGTTTCCTCTGTGTATTTCCAAGTAGCCTGTCTTCAAGTTAACTAATTCTTTGTTCTGCTTGATCAGTTTTGCTATTAAAAGACTATTGCCTTTTTCAGTATGTCTATTGCATTTTTCTTCAGCTCCAGAATTTCTACTTGATTTTTTTTTCCATGACCCAATTTTATTTTATGAACACTGTGATTTTCTCTTAGAGGCATATGAAAGATTGTGAATATTTCTTTGCCTTTTTTTGCTGTAGCTTCTGGGAATCTCAGAGCCCAGTTTGTAGCTTCCCTCAATTAAGTGATTTATGTGGGCTTTGAGAATTCACTTTGTCTCAGGCTTCATCTTAAGTTCACTCTGCTTGATTTTTAAAAATTATTTTAATCTCTTTGTTAAATGTATTTGATAGAATTCTGAATTCTTTATCTGTATTATACTGAACTTAAGTTTCTTAAACACAGGTATTTTGAATTATCTTTCTGAAAGGTCACGTATCTCTGTTTCTTCAGGATTTGTTTCTGATGAACAAATTGGTGAAGTTATTTGGTGAAGTTATTTTTTACTGGCTGGTGTTGATGCTAGGGGATGTTCTTTGGGGTCTGGGCATTGAAGAATTTGTTAAGTATTGGGTTTACTTACACCCATCCTTCTTGGAGAATTGTTCCAGATATTTTAAAGGATGTTGGTGTTGTGTTGTAAGCTATATCTGCTTTAGGGGGAACCCCAAGCCCAATGATGCTGTGGTTTTTGCAGAATCATAGAGGTATCCCTTTGATGGTCTTGGACAAGAGCCAGGAAAGTTCTCTGGATTAACAGGCAGAGACCTTTGTTCTCTTCCCTTATGTCCTCCCAAACAAAGAGAGTCTTTCTCCTCTCTCTCTCCCTCTTCTCTGTTCTCAGCCACATAAAGCTTGAGGTGGAGTGACACAAGTACCCTTGTTGCCACCACCACTATGTGAAACTAGCACGGCACTGGGTCTGGCCCTAAGCCTGCTGTAACCAGACCCTCACTACTGCCTATGTTTTCTCAAGTCCCTGGCTCTCTACACTCAGTAGGTGGCAAAGCCAACTATGCCTGTTGTTCCCGTAGGAGCAGCAAATTCCCCAGGCCCTGGTGGGCCCAAAAATAACGTCCAAGACTCAGAGATTAGAGTCAAATACTTTAAAGTCTACTTAGTTTTCTATTGTACTGCAGCTGAGATTGCATTCAAACCACAAGGTGCAGTCCTTCTCACTCTCCCTTCCTCTTTCAAAGGTGAGGGAATCACCATCACCTCAGGCCATAGAGAGCTCTGCCAGAGTACCACTGATGTTCTCTTAACACACAAGTGCTCTTAAGTCAGCTGGCGGTGAATGCTGCTTCACTTGGGACTCACCCTTCAAGACAGTGGGCTCAGTAATGCATGTTTAAAACCAGGTACTATGAAAGCTTACATAAATTTTTGTTCTTATGAAAGTGTATTTTTCTGTGTAGATAATTGTTAAATTATGTCCTTGCAGGAGGCAAAATAAGTGGAATCTTCTCTTATCTTGACCAATCTTCCAAAAATTATCTTTTAATTGTCTGCCTTGATGATTTGTCTAGTGTTGTCAGTGGTGTGTACAAATTTCCCACTGTTACTATATAGCTATTTTTTTCTAAGTCTAGCAATATTTGTTTTGTAAATCTGGTTACTCTGGCATTGGGTTCATATATATGATGATAATTCTTATTGAATTAAATCCTTTTATCATTATATAATTATGTAATGGCCTTCTTTTTCAACTTTGTTAAAGTTCATTTTTTTTCTGATATAAAAACAGCAGCCCTGCTCTTTCTGTTTTCAGTTATTATGATATCTCTTACCCCACTTTTTTAATTGGGCCCGTGAGTGCCATTGCATGTTAGGTTGGCTTCTTGAAGGCAGCAGTTTCTTGGGTATTTTTTCAATCCTATTTTCCAATCTACATATTTTAAATGGAGGATTTGGACTATTTGCCTTCAATATTAATATTGACATGTGAGGTTTTGTTTTTTAATAATGCTGTTAACTAGTTGCTTTGTAGTCTCAGTTGTGTAATCCTTTCATAGGATCTGCCATGTTTGTACTTATATGTGCTTTTATAGTAGTGAGTATCACGTTTTCCTTTTCATATTTAGAACTTCTTTGAGTATTTCTTGTACAAACATGTATTTTACTGTTGGGGGAACAAGAAGGTGCCTTATTTTCTTTTTCTTTCCATGTTTAGAACTCCTTTGAGTATTTCTTGTAGAGGTAGTCTAGCAGTGATAAATTTCCTTTGCATTTGCTTGTCTGGGAAATACTTCTTTATTTCTACTTTATTTATAAAGCTTAGTTTTCCAGGGTATAAAATTCTCGACTGGCATTTATTTTTCTTCAGGAAAGCTAAAAGAAAACCCCCAATCTTTCTCGTTTGTATGGTTTTTGCTAAGACTGTCACTATGAGTCTATTGGGATTCTTTTTATAGGCGATTAGACTCTTATCTATCTTTGAAATATTTTCTTGGATAGTCTGATGACTCTATGCCTTGGTAATGTTTGTCTTGTATAGCATTTCCCAGATGTTACCTAAATTTCTTATACCTCAATGTCTACCTTTCTAGCAAAATAAGATAATTTTCCAAAATATTCCTTCAGATATATTTTCCAATTAGGTTACTTTCTGTCTTTCCTTACAAGAATGTCTACAAGTCATATTATTGTTATCTTTACACGATGTCATATTTTTCAAAGTCTTTTTTCACTTTTTAAATTCTTACTTTAAATTTTTGTCTGACCGAGTTAATTTAAAAGACTAAAGTTCAAGCTCTGATTTTTTTTCGTCCTCTTGGTCTCATCTATTGTTAAAGCTTTCAAATATGTTTTGAAAATTTTTAAAGAAGTATTTTCAAATACAGAAGTTCTATTGTGTGTGTGTGTTTTAATATTGCCATCTCAACTTTTATATCCTAGATTGCTTTTCTGGGTGTGGGTGTGTGTGTGTGTGTGTGTGTGTGTGTGTGTTGGTTTTCAGCTTTTTTTTGGATCTCATTGAGCTTCCTTACAATTCATTTTTAATTATTTATTAGTCATTTAAATGTTTTTATTTTGGTTAGGATCCATTGATAGAGAGCTGGTGCGGTCTTTGGAGGTGTTACAACATTCTGTTTCTTCTTGTGTGAAGCAATTGTTGCTTCTTATGTTTGAATTTACTTTCATTTTGGTGCAATTTCTCCCCTCCCCACTGAGGGTGTGACTGTAGAGTATGCTGGACAGGATATGTTGGTTTTGCTTCTATATCCCTGTGCACTTTTGTTGTTTGGTTTTATGGTGCACTGTGCAATTCAGCCTAAAGGCTGGGAGGTGATGCTTACGGATAAGGATCAGTTGCAGTAAAAGCGGATGACTATATACTTGATCTTTGTTTAATGTGTGGTGCTCTCTGTTGTCTCTGGTGATTGGCTGAAGGGTGTAATGCTCAGTGCCCTGAACTTTCTGTTTATCAGGGAACAGATGACTTCAAGAGGGAGACACATCAGAGCAGAGCTGAACTTCCTGGCCTGCCAAGTAATACCCCAATGATGAGCATTGCATTTCTTATGGGGATGGGCTGAGGAAGCTCACACTGAGATGTAGTGAGGTGTCTGCAGTGGGTGAGGGGTCTGCATTAGCTCCTAGACAGGTAGGAATGCAATATGTTTTCCTATCACACCCATGTCCTGGGGATTATGACCCTCAGTTCAGATGCACACTGTGGTCTACCTCTAGGCCACAGCTTAGCTGAGAGCCTCAGAAGACACCTCACCTATTGTTCTTTGTAGGAGTGTCTTTGGGGTAGATTCTTCTCACTAAGTGCAGTACAAACAGCTATGTTGCTTGCCTGGTCTCCAATGTGATAGCACTAATGTTTTTATAGAAGGGGGCTCTACCTTTTGGCATACATAGGTGGATGTAATGTGTGGTGGTGTTGGCTAGTTCAATTATTCTGAGCTTAAATCTTGGGGATAATAAATAGATGACAGCTTGGTCAACCGGGCTAAGCAAACCTTTAATCTCCAGGCTCTTAGATGGCCCACTGGACAGCTTGAGTAACTCTTGAAGAGACTGGAAGCAAACCAGGCCTGCAGCCTTGCTCTTGGATCCCCAGAATTCAGGTGCTGGCTGTGTTGGGAAGAGACAGGCTCATCTCTGGGTCACCAGAAGAACTCTCAGGTGGAAGCAGAAAAAAATGCTCAGGTGGTGAGAGCCCTAGGGCAGATCATAGGGCCATAAGGACTGGGGTCATAGAAGGGCTTCAGGTGGAAGTCAAAATGGTTAGTTGGGAGCAGGGTGGCTGTGCCACTGGCCTTTCACTGGAAAAGGCAAGCCAAGCCTCTCAGTTGGAGCAATAGAGGCTGACAGCTTTGAGGCCCATGCCCATTTGCATTTCCTTTCCACAGAACTGGCAGTGAATTTTACTGTTGGGGCAACATGAAAGTGCCTTATTTTATTACTCTTTCTCTGGCCTGGGCATTGCAAGGGTAGCGGTGGTCGTGGCTGTGGCTGCTGCGAGAGCTGAAGGGTGGGTGCCTGGCTTCTGGAGACTTGGCTCTCGGAAGGGCTCACATAACATTCAGGTGGTGGTAGAACACTCAGGCAGTGGGAACTCCAGGGCTAATTACAGGCCTGCAGGGTCTGGGATTACTCTTGAAAGAGCTCTGGGTGGCAGCTGAAATGGTTGAGTAGAAACAGGGCAGCTGCGTTGCTCATCTTTCACTGGGGAAGGCAAATTCTCCCAGCTGGAACAAGGGAGGCTAGCAGCTGTGAAGTGCAAGGCCCTCTTGCACTTTTCTGGAGCAGGAGCAGTGGTGGTGGATTTTACTTTAGGGGGTATGTGAAGGTGCCCGATTTCCAGACTTTCTTCCTGACCCAGAGGTAGCAGGTTTCCAGCCATTGTGGAAGCTGAAGGGTGAGTCACTGACCTTTGGTGGGTGGGTGCTCAGAACACTGCATCATGGTGAAAATGTACACAAGGAGGCAGAGTGGCTACACCACAGACTTAACACTGAACGAAGAGAAATCCCATTTAGTGAGGAGCAGCTCATCCATCAGTCATCACAGTGTGTACTCTATACGCTGCTTTATACCCCAGTTAAGGTATCTGTCCTTTTGGTATGCCAAAGTGCCTGACCTGCTTGCTTCCTCTCTGGCAGGGTGGTCGAAGCTGGTGCTGGGCTGCTGAAGGATCAGAAGCCTGTGGGACTCCACATGGGTTTGAGCAGTGCCTCTGTCCAGTTTCCAGGTAGCTCCCTGTATTTTACTAGAGGCCTGGGGATGGAGATCCATGGGACTCTGCCATGGCCAGGGTTGTAAAAGTCCATGGTAGAAGTGTGGAAGCCTGGGGGTCTTTTACTCTCTTACCTCTTCCCTGCATCAGGGAGCTTCACCTAGCTCTGTGACAGTCCCAGCTCAGCTGGCTTCACAGCTTCACTGTGTTCTACTTTCCATGATTCCACTCACTTCTCTCGTGAATTCTAGTTTGCTCTCTTATATGATCCACTTAAAGTGTTAAGATTTACTTACCATTCTTACTCTTATATATGTGGGTGATATTCACTAGTTGCTTCTAGTTCGCCATTGTGAATTAGATTCCCCATGTGACTGTTTTTATGCCAGTATCATTCTGCTTTATTTACTATAGTTTTATAATCTAGTTTAAAATCAGGGATTGTGATGCCTTCAGATTTTTCCTTCTTTCTCAAAATTGTTTTGGCTAATTGAGGTTTTTTTCTGATTTCACATGAAGTTTATGCTATTTAATATATTTCTGTTAAAATGTTATTGGAGTTTTATAGAGATTGCATTGAATCTATAAATCCCTTTATGTAGTATGCAAATTTAAATAATATTAATTCTTCCAATACATGAGCACTGGATATCTTTCCATGTATATCTGTCTTCTTCAATGTATTTAATCAATGCCTTATAGTTTTCAGTACATAGATCTCTTATCTCTTTGGTAAAATTGGTTTCTATGTATTTTTTTTTTTTTTGATGCTATTGTAAGTGGGATTATCTTAAAGTATTTTTTGGGATAGTTTGTGGTTAGTATGTAAAAACCATTAATTTTATATGTTAAATTTATATCACATAACATTACTTAATTTTTTATTAGTTCTGGCTGTGTTCTGTGCAGTTCTTATGGGGTTTTATATATAAAATTATGTCAGCTGCAAACAGAGACTATTTTCCATCTTTCTTTCCAACTTAGATGCCATTTATTTCTTTTTCTTGGATAATTTCTTTGGCTAAGGCTTCCATTACCATGTTAAATAGAAGTGGTGAGAGTGAGCACAATTGTCTTGTTCTTGATCTTACAGAAAAATACCTTCAACTTTTCACCGTTGAGTATAATATCTGTGAACCTGTCATGTATGATCTTCATTATGTTGAGTTAAATTTCTTCTATACCTAATTTGTTGAGAGTTTTCAAAATGATAGTGTTAAATTTTTTCAAATGCTTTTGCTGCATCTATTGAAATAGAAAAATTGATTATATGATTTGTGTCCTTCATTCCATTAAAGTATGTTTCACATTGATTCATAAGCATATGTTGCATCCCAAGTATGCATCCTACTTGATCATGCTGTATGATCCTTTTAATGTGCTGCATAACTCAATTTGATAGTATTTTGTTGAGGACTCTTGCATCAATATTTATCAGTGTCATTTACTTGTAATTTTCAGCTCTGGTAGCATCCCTCCCTGGCTTTGATATAATGATAAAGCTAGCCTGATGGAAAAAAATTGGAAATATTATCTTTCCTTTAATTTTTTTGGAAGAGTTTAACAGGGATTGATGTTGTTTGAATGCTTGCTAGAATTCACCTGTGAAGTGAGCTTTTCTTATTTAAGAAATTATTGAGTCAATATACCTGTTATTTGTCTGTTCAGATTTTCTATTTCATCATGATTCAATCTAAAATTTATTCATTATTTCTAAGTCATCCAGTTTGTTGTTCCATAATTGTTCATAGTAGACTCTTATTATCCTTTGTATTTCTGTAGTATCAGTTGTAATGGCTCCTCATTCATTTACAGTTTTATTTAAAATATCTCTTTTTTTTCTTGGCTCATTGTGAGTGTAACTGAAAGTTTGTCAATTTTGATAATCTTAACAAAAAATTATATTGTTGTTTTTCTATTGTTTTTCAAGTCTCTATTTTATTTCTTTTTGTTCTAATCTTCATCTTTTTCTCATTCTGCTGATTTTGCACTTAGTTGGCTCTTCCTTTTTTTAGTTCAGTGAGTTATAATGTTAAGTTGTTTATTTAAGATTGTTCTTTTTTGTAATATAGAAATTTATTGCTATGAATTTCTCTGTTAGAGCTGCCTTTGCTGGATTCCATGAGTTTTCATAATTTTTTACCCCATTTTGGTCACAAAATACTTTTTGATTTTTTTAAAATGTATTTTTGTCTTACTGGTTGTTCAAGACCATAAATTTAATTTCCCCATTTAAAAAAATTTTTTCAAAATTTCTCTTATTATTGATTTGTAGTTTTATACCATTGTGTTTAGAGAAGATACTTAAGATTATTCTAATCTTCTTATATTTGTTTGTAATCCAACTATGATTTCTCCTAAAGATTTTTTTGTGTATGCTTCAGAAAAATGCATTTGATGAAAAGCCCTGCATGTCTGTTTGTTCTATTTGCTCTGTTGTGTTATTTAAGTTTGCTATTTCCTTAATAATTTTCTTTCTTAAATAATCTGTCCATTGTTGAAAGGGGGATATTAAATTCCTCTAGTATTATTGTATTGTTTATTTTTTCATTTATTTATGTTAAAATGTGCTCTATAAGTTTAGTTGTGCCAAGTGTTAGTGTATATGTGTGTATGGATAGATACATATATAGATAAATAGATACAGATTAAGTATACTTAATTGTATATTAATTTTTTAAAGAGGAGATAATTGTGTGTGTATGTATATACAGATTCTGAGTAAAAGTTTGTTTTGTAATAGCCACCCAATGCTTACTTCTACTTACTATATGAATAGAATATCTTTGTTCATCCTTTTACTTTTAGTCTAGGTGTGTCTTTAAGGATTCAGTGAATCTCTTTTTGGTGGCATCTTTTTGGATTTTTTTGTTGTTGTTTTAATTTAATCTATTCAATCACTCTGTCTTTTGATTAGAGAATGTAATATCTTTAAACTTTAAGTAATTATTGATATGTAAGAACCAATCTTAATATTTTATTGTTTACTGTTTTATACTTCCTTTATTTTTTCTTTTTTATCTTGTTTCGTCATGATTTGTTAAATTTCTGTGACATCACGTTTTGATTCTTTTTTGTCTTTCATGTTTTTATTAGAAATGTTTTAATTGTGGACACCATAGGCTTACATGAAATATCTTATAAAATTCTATTTTAGACTACTAAGTTAACTGTAGTCCCATATAAAAACTGTATACTTTTACTCTCCACCTTCACATTTTATATATTCATGTCACACTTTATATGTTTAATATATTGTGCCCATTAATGAATTACTCTAGCTATGGTTGTTTTAAGACTTTTGTCTTTTAACTATTAGACTATTTAAAAGTGATGTACACATCAATATTACAGTATTACAGTATTCTGAAATTAACTATGTATTTACCTTTACCAGCAAGTTCCATACTTTTATATATTTTCATGTTACTATTTAGCATCATTGCATCACAGCTCAAATAATTATCTTTTGCATTTCTTGTAGGACAGCTCTTGGGGTTATAAACTTCCTCAACAGTTGTTTTTCTGGGAATGTCTATATCTCATTCATTTCTGAAAGACAATTTTGCCATGTAAATTATTCTCAGTTGACATTTTTTAAAGTACTTTTAATATATTATCTCACTTTTTCCTGGCTTGCAAGATTGCTGTTAAGAAGTCTGTTGACACTTTTATGCAAGTTCCCTTTTATGTGATGGGTCCTTTCTTGTGCTGTTTTCAAGATTTCCTCTTGATCTTTGCTTTTGACAATTTGATCAAAATATGTCCCTGCTTTCTTTCAAGTGATTCAAAGACCTTGCTTAGGGTACTTTAAATTTTGGATGTCCATATGCCCACCTCTATTTTGGAAGTTTTCAACTAGTATTTCTTTAAATAAGCTTTCTGCTTCTTGTTCCCATCTCTATTCCCTTGGTTTTCTCATAACTCACATATTTATATCCTTGATGATGTCCTATAAGACTCTTTGCTTTCTTCACCTTTTAATTTATTTCGTTCCTCTTATTGGCTAACCTGTATTCGACTTCACCAAATCTTTTTTCTGTATTAATGAGTCTGATGTTGAAGGTCTCTATTGAACTTTTCATATCTGTTTTGTATCCTTCTGCTACAGTATTCCCATTTGGGGTTTATATGATTTATATTTCTTCATCAAATTTCACCTTGTTCGTGCATTATTTTTCTACTTTCTTTAGATATCTATTTGGTTTTTTCTGTATCTAAGTTAGCTTTAGGATAATTATTTGAATTCTGTTTTTCAAGTAATGTGTAGATCTTTATTTCTTTGTGGTCAAGTACTGGTTCTTTATCAGTTTACTTTAACGGTGTCACATTTTTGTGATTCTTTGGTATGCATTGAGCCTAGTGTTGATGTCTGTGCATTTTGGAAGAGCTATCACTTATTCTGCCTTTACAGACTGGTTTTTAAAGGGAAGGACCTTCTCCTGTTGGGTCTCTGAGTTAATGGGATTGCTTCCAGGATCATAGTCAAAAGTAGTTGAAGCCAGGTTATGTAACTAATAGGTCTGCCTGCAGTGGAGTCCACAGATTGAAAGCTTGTTACCAGGGGCTATAGTGAGCATGGTTCCTGTCTGGTCCCTGGGTAGAGTGGACTGCCTTCATAATTTTGGATAGTATGGCTGGAGCTGGGATGAGTGTCTACTTCAGGGGCTGCTGATGATCAGCTTCTAAATAGATGCAGGGACTGGTATGGCTTCCTTCTGCTTGCTGGGAGGATTCCCAATGGGTTACTAGATAGACTGCTGAGATGCCAGTGCTGGCTTCCAACTAAGGCTAAAAGGGGCTAGCATCAAGTCACAGGGTTGCTTCAGGTTTCACATACAAGACCATGTCTGTAAGCCTGCCTGTGGAAACACAGATTGGCATGTCATCCTCTGGGTCCTTTTTTGGGCAGGACTGGATTCATATTACTGTTGAGAGGGTCTGGAGCTGAGTCACAGGGATGTTTCAGGATTTTTTGTGGGACTTATAAAATCAGTAAGCTTACCCCAGGGACTAAGATGGATATATTTCCCCTGCATCGCTCTGTGAGCAGGATTGTCTTTAGATTACAACTGAGAAGGGATGAAGCCACATCTCAGGGCCATTTTAGGGTCTTCTGTGTGATCAAGGTCAACACACCCGCCCCTTTAACTTATACAGGATTCTTCCCTCTGGATTCCTGTGCTTACAGCAGTAATTATCTCACACTACAGCTTAGAAAGCTAAAGGTTAATTTCAGGGTCATTTCTAAGTCCACAGCCAGGGCCAAGGTTGGCATCCCTGTAACCTAAGGCAAGTGACCCCTCAGAATCCTTGACAGATAGTTCTGGTAATAGAATGACTAAGGCCAAAAGAGATTGTGACCACAAGTCCACAGCAGGAAATGACCATTTCTGGATCTGAAGCCAGGACTGCAGTTTGCAAATCTGACACCTGTTATGATTTGTGTCTTCAGAATGGCCTTCCTATGTCTTATGCTTTACTGAGATATTACAACATTCTACCAAAATCCCCAAACTCCCACAAAGGCACTTTTGTCAATGGATAGCTTTGAGCCAATTGTTGCTGTGGATGGATACAAGTAGAAGGGCTCCTATACCATCATTTTGTTGATGTTACTCTGCTTACGGGCCATTTGTATGTGCTCTTTGGAGAAATGTCTATTTAATTACTTTCATGATTTTTGTATCTTTTTAGAAGTAGTATCAGTAATTTATATATTCTGAATATTAACCACTTTTCAATATATAATTTGAAAATATTTTCTCACATTCCATGGATTGCCTTTTCACTTTGTTCATAATGGCCTTTGAAGCACAAAAATTTTGATTTGAAGAAGTTTAACTTTTCTATTTTTTAAATTGCTTGTGCTTTTGGTACAATATCCAAGAAATACTTGTGAAATCCAATATGTAAATATTTTTCTTTTGTATTAAGAGTTTTTTTTTAGAGTTTTAGCTTTTATGTTCAGGTATTTTATTTATTTTGAATGACTTTTATCTAAGGTATAATGTAAAGGTTCACCTTCTTTCTATTGCAAATGGGCATTGTTTTCTCAAGAACATTGTTGAGTAGACATTTTTCCCCATTGAATGGACTTGACACTCTTGTAAAAAATAATTTGATTATATACACAAGGGTTAATTGCTGAACTCTCTCTTCTATAGTATTTGACTATATGTATTTCTTTAAGCCATTACCACAATGTTTTGGTTACTGTACTTTTGCAGTAACTTTTTGAAATAAAGAAGTGTCAGAACTCCAACTTTGTTCTATTTTCAATACTCTTTCACTACTCTAAGTCCCTTACAATCCCAAATAGATTTTAGAAAAATTTTGCTATTTTGCAGAAGAGACCATCAAGACTTTGATATGGATTGCCTTGAATCTATAAATCCCTTTGTGAAGTGTAAAAATATTAACAATGTTAAGTCTTAGAATCTATGAACATGGAATGCCATTCCGTGTTCTTATGTCTTCAGTTATTTCCAGCAACATTGTGTATGTGTGTGTGTGTGTGTGTGTGTGTGTGTGTGTGTACAAGTCTTTTATCCACTTAGTTTAGTTTATTCCTATGTAATTTATTATTTTGATGCCATTGTAAATGTAGATGATTTCTTATTTTCTTTCAGATTGTTTATTATTACTGTAAAGGAATACAACTAATTTTGTGAATTGATCATTGTACTTTGCAAATTTGCTAATTTTTAAATTAGTTCTGAATTTTTTGTGAATTTTTTGGGGGATTTTCTACATACAATATTATTTTCATTGTGAACAGATATAATAATGTTGCTTCCTTTTCAGTTTGGATGCCTTTTATTTTCCTTTCTTGCCTAATTTCTCTGAACTAAAAGTTAAAGTACTACGTTGAATAGAAGTATAGAAGTGGCAAAAGGAAGAACCTATGCTATGTTCCAAATCTTAGATAAAGAGCTCTGAGCCTTTCACCATTGAGTCTGATGTTAGCTGTGGGCTTTTCATAAATGTTCTGTATCGTGTTGAAGTACTTTCCTTCTATTTGCAATGTAAGTGTTTTTAATCATGAAGGGTATGTTAAATCTTGTCAAAGACTTTATGCATCAATTGAAATAATTGTGGTTTCTATTGCCTTCATTCTGTTAGTGTGGTATACTCTACTGATTGATTTTCTTATTTTAATTTTGATTTTTGTGGGTATATAGTAGGTATATATTGAAAGGTATATGAGATTTTTTGATACAGGTATTCAATGCATAATAATCACATCATGCAATGTGGGATAACCATTTTCTAGATATTTTCATATATAATTAAATTAATATTGACCACAGCAACACTATTTTTCTATCCAATATTACATCTTATTCATTCGTTCTAGCATTTTTGTGTCAATTAACCTTCCGCATTCCCCTTAACACCACTCTGCAGGAGCTTTCTAACTTGATGTGATCTCGTGTATTTCCCTTGCTTTGCTTGCTTGTACATGTGAGGTATTGCTCAAAAAATTTTTACCCCAGAACAATGTGCTATAGAGTTTCCCCAGAGTTTTATTGTAGTAGTTTTATAATTTGAGGTATTAGATTTAAATCTTTAATCCATTTTGATTTGATTTTTGTTTACAGCAAGAGGGTAGTAGTCTAGGTTTCATTCTTCTGCATATGGATATTCAGTTTTCCTAGCGCTATTCATTCCCCAGCATATGTTCTTGGCACCTTTGTTTAAAATGAGTTCACTGTAGGTGTGTGGATTTGTTTTGGGACTCTCTATTCTGTTCCATTGGTCTATGTGTCTGCTTTTATGACAGTACTATGCTGTTTTGGTAACAGTAATTGTTGTCTAGTATAATTTGAAGTCAGGTAATGTGATACCACCAGTTTTGTTCTTTTGAGTTAAGATAGCTTTGTCTTTTCTGGGTTTTCTTATGATTCCGCATAAATTGTATATTTTTTTATTTTTTGTGTGTGTTTTTTAATTGAGACAAAATGTCATTCTGTCACCTGGGATGGAGCACAGTGTCACAGTCACAGCTCATACCAGCCTTAACCTCCCTGGGGCTCAGCCACTCCTCCCAGCCTAACCTCCCAAGTAGCTGATGCACTCTTGAAAGTACCACCTCCTGATTGGAACCCAAGTAGCTGGGACTACAAATGTGTGCCACCATGCCTGATAAATTTTTGTATTTATTTATTTTTTGGGGTAGGGATGGTGTTTTTTCATGTGTCCCAGGCTGCACAGGAGCTCTGAGTGATTCTGGAAATTCAAGGAAGGAAAGTAGACCTTCTAAACACTAGAACCAGTCTCTCTCTTTTCTCCTCTCTAATCCAGGCCTTCCCTCTTCCCATAGCATGACCATAAAGGGCATCTCAGAAAAAATTCTAACCCAATATTTTTCTCAATCTCTTATTTGCAGTTAGGGGAACCTATTGTTTACTCATGCTTCCAAGCCATTGTCACAATAGCTTTAGGAGTTAGGAAAGCCTCCAAATTAGCTCTAGGAAATAATTTAACTGTTTACACTCCACATAATGTGGCAGGATCAGTGTCCTCTAGGGGGAGCTGTTAGCTAACAGCTAGTAAAGCAAGAAGTACATAAGGCAGGATAAGCAGTAGTCACTCTAAATAATGGTTCTTTTCAGACACAAGCACTCTATTCACTGAACTAATAGCTCTTATAAGAACAATTGAATTAAGCAAGGGAATGGTAGTTAACATTTATACTGACTCCAAGTATGCTTTCTTAGTTCTCCATGCCCATGCTGCCATCTGGAAGGAAAAACATTTTCTTACCACCAATGGATCTCCTGTAAAATATCACCAGGAAGTTAGCAAGTTATTATCCTCAGTTTTTCTTTCCATGAGAAGTAGCAGTGATGCATTGTAGGATACATCAAGAAGGAACAAATAAAGTAGTCAAAAGAAATAGAGTAGCTGATCAGGCAGTTAAGTCAGTAGCAAGGAAGCCTCAAGGCATTGATACAACTGGCAGAAGGCCAATCCCAGGAAACAGAATCACCTTTATTTAACCCAGGATATTTGGTATTAGTGAAAACTTTCATCTCTCTCTCCTTCCTTAAGCCAGGCTGGGAAGGGCTTCACACTGTTCTTGTTTCAACACCCTCAGCTGTAAACGTTACAGGAATCAACTCCTGTATACGTCACACTCAAGTCAAAGCCTAAATAAAAAGCTGAGGGAGCAACCCTTGACAGCCCAGAGGAACGTCCTGAATATCAATGTGAAGAAATAACAGATCTTAAGCTGAAAATCATAAAGTAACTGAGTGAGGGCTACTCATCTTACTCATTCCCACTCCTACCGCACCAGATACTGTTATTTCAGCCCTTTCCCCTCTAATTCACCACCGAATATCTTTTTAATGCATATTTGCAGGGAGAGTTTAATTATTCAAAGAATAGCATTTGTAACTTTGTAGATCTCCAAAGGGAAATCTTATATCTTGGCAAGTAAAGGTTTAAATGAAAATTATTTACTAGACCACTCTTCTGGGAATTATTATCGTTGCGCTATTATTTGCAATAGAACTCTATACTGTGGCACCCACAATCTGGAATTCTGCTTGTAAAATTCTAATTGCTGTAATATTTTGCATGATTATCATCCTTATAACCAAATTAATAATTGCAGGAAATATTTAGTCAAAGTTGTTTTGCTTATAGCAGGAGTAATAGTTACGGATAAGAAGTAAGCCTAAAAATTTTACTATGGCAGCTGGGCGCAGTGGCTCAAGCCTGTAATCCCAGCACTTTGGGAGGCCGAGGCGGGTGGATCACGAGGTCAAGAGATCGAGACCATCCTGGTCAACATGGTGAAACCCCGTCTCTACTAAAAATACAAAAAATTAGCTGGGCATGGTGGCGCGTGCCTGTAATCCCAGCTACTCAGGAGGCTGAGGCAGGAGAATTGCCTGAACCCAGAAGGCGGAGGTTGCGGTGAGCCGAGATCGAGCCATTGCACTCCAGCCTGGGTAACAAGAGTGAAACTCCGTCTCAAAAAAGAAAAAAAAAATTTTACTATGGTTAAGCTTGATAGGACGTTTTATCGAAGGTTGGTAATACGGTGCACTCTAAGCTGTGACAATAAGGTTATAAAGGGAGAAACTGTATATAAGGAATAATTTTGTATGGTAAATTCTTGTCCTAACAGGACATGACTGGTTGTTTAAAGGAAGAATGTTTAGGACAAATCAGAAAGTTTGAGTATGTTGTAAGAAGGTCTGTGAAAGTCATGAAATAATTTAATAATTAAAGGAGAGGAATTGTCAAGATTAACACTAAAGTTATTTCAGCTGCCCAATAATGTATTTCTCCCAATTATATTTCAAGTCATAAAAAATGACCTAAGCCTAAAATTATTCTCTAATGGAAAGGCAAGGGGGAAGTATATGCTTTTCTCAAGGAAATTGTTACTTTTATGTTAATGCTACTGGTAATGTACAGCAACCTCTAGTGGAAGCAAACCGGTATTGCAATCCGTTGGTGTAACTAACAGGTGTAAAACTCCAGTCAGTTACGGTCTAATAGGACCCACACTAATGGTGGTAATCTTAAAACTCATATAAAACTCATATTTTAACACTATATTTTAAATCTTCTTTTAAAATGTATCTCTTTTCACCTAGAAACAATCAATCTCCAAACAATGCTGAGAACAGAGCCACATGTCATTCTTCCAAGAACCCTTAGATCAACCTTGGAAGAAGACCCAACTGCTGTCCCCTCACACAATGCCCCTTTTCAGCAGGAAGTAGCCAGAAAGAATTATAATTCAGGCCAGGCACAGTGGCTCACACCTGTAATCCCAGCACTTTGGGAGGCCAAGTTGGGTGGATCACGAGGTCAGGAGTTCAAGACCAGTCTGGCCAACATAGTGAAACCCCATCTCTACTAAAAATACAAAAAATTAGCCAGGTGTGGTGGTGTGCACCTGTTAACCCAGCTACTTAGGAGGCTGAGGCCAGAGAATCACATGAAACTGGATGGCAGAGGTTGCCATGAGCCAAGATCGTGACATTGTACTCCAGCTCAGGCAACAGTGTGAGACTCTATCACAAAGAAGAAGAAGAAGAAAAAAAAGGAATTGTCATTCAACACCCTCTAACAGCAGTTAGGTTTACTTCTTTTGAGTGGGAAATAGGTGTTATTAAGAAATAACTTTTAGGCAGCTAGAAAGGGGGAATGCTTTTGGTGGAATTTTCCTTTAATAAAAAGCGACCCCCCAAACCATTTTCTTTCTAACAGAAAGCAGATTGAAAAACCAGGCCAGGAAGCATTGATATGCAAATACAAATGACTAAACACTAGGTCCACCCAACATGGTGGTTCCCGCCCTCTTCTCCTTGTCACTACATGTGCCAGGTGTCATGGCCACCTCCAGATAACACCACATAGGCAGGACATCATGGTGACCTGCATTTGCATATTAAAAGGCTAGGATTGGGAGGCCAGTTATTTCACATGCTATGTGAATGACTCAGCTGGTCAAACCAATCCCCTGGGCCTTATGCAAATCACTCAGTGCTTCCTCCAGCCTCCTGATATAACCAACTGCTTTCTGCCACATGTGGGGTTTCTCTGTTTGAAGTCCCCATCCCTCTGTATAGGAAAGCCATTTTCTTTCTTCTTTCTTGCCTATTAAACCTTCCACTCTTTAAAACCACTCCGTGTGTGTCTGTGTACCCTGATATTTCTCCAGTCATGGGAGCCACATTATTGCTGTCTCTCATTTTTAGGTCTAGGAGTAATTAGGCTTTACATTTGGGAGCTACAGTGTTAGGTACATATATATTTCAAATTGTGATATATTCCTTTTTGACTAGTCTTTTTATTATTATATAATGCCCCTCTTTGTCTTTTTAAACTGCTGTTGTTTTAAAGCTTGTTTTGTCTGATATATGAATGGCTATTCCTGCTCACTTTTGGTGTCCATTTGTATAGAATATCAGAATATCTTTTCTCACTCCTTTAAGTTTATGTGACACCTTATGTGTCAGGTAAATTTCTTGAAGACAATAGACACTTGGTTGGTGCATTCTCATCCATTCTGCTTTTCTCTATCTTATAAGTGAGGCATTTAAGCCATTTACATTCAATGTTAGTATGAAATGTTAGGTACTATTCTATTCATTGTGCTATTCCTTGCCTGAATACATTGTTGTTGTTGTTATTTTAATTGTGTTATTGCTTTATAGGTCCTGTGAGAATTACGCTTTAGGGAGATTCTATTTTGGTGTATTTTGAGAATTTATTTCAAAATTTAGAGCTTCTTTTAGCAGTTCTTGTAATGTGGGCTTGGTATTGGCAAATTCTCTTAGCATTTGTTTATCTAAAAAGACTATTTTTCCTTCATTCATGAAGCTTAGTTTCTCTGGATACAAAATCTTAGCTAATAATTTTTTCATTTAAGGAGGCTAAAGAGAGGAAATTAATACCTTCTGGCTTGTAGGATTTCTGCTGAGAAATCTGCTGTTAATCTCAGAGGTTTTCCTTTATAGATTACCTGATGCTGTTACCTCACAGCTCTTAAGAATCTTTTCTTTTTTTCTTGATTTTAACCTGATGACTATGTGCTGAGGCGATGATCTTTTCATGATGAATTTCCCAGATGTTCTTTGAGCTTCTTGTATTTGGATGTTTAGATCCCTAGCAAGTATAGGGAAGTTTTTCTTAATTATTACCTCAAATATGTTTTTCAAACTTTTAGACTTCTCCTGTTTCTCAGGAACACCGATTATTCTTAGGTTTGGTCATTTAACACAATTCCAGTTTTTTGGAGGCTTTGTTCTTTTTTTAAATTAATTTTTTCTTTGTCTTTGTGGGATTGAGATAATTCAAAAACCTTTTCTTCAAGCTCTGAAGTTATTTCTTCTATTTCTTCAATTCTGTTGTTGAGACTTTCCAGTGCATTTTGCATTTCTCTAAGTGTGTCCTTTATTTCCAGAAGATATTATTTTTTATTTATGATATCTATCTCACTGGAGATTGTTCCATTGATAACTTGTAGTTGTTTCTTCTTATTATTTTTTTTTTAATTTCTTTAAGGTGAATTTAAACTTTCTCTGGTGCTTCCTTGATTAGCTTAATAATAAACCTTCTGACTACTTTTCCTGGCATTTTAGACATTTCTTCTTGGTTTGAATCTATACCTCATAAGCTAATCTGGTATTTTGGGGAAGTTAAAAAATCTTGTTTTGTCATATTACCAGAATTAAATTTCTGCTTTTTGTTGTTGTTTGTTTGTTTGTTTTTCTTATTTGGGTAGATAATGTAAGAGGGAAGATATAGAAATCAAGGGCTACAGTTCAGATTTCTTTTTTTTTTCCCCACAAGGTACTCCCTTGATTTAGCGCTCCCCTTCTTCTCCTAGGGATGGGGCTTTCTGAGAAGCAAACTGCAGTGACTGTTAATTCTCTTCTGAATCTAGCCACCCAGCAGAGGTACTGGGCCCTGGGATGGTACTGTGGAGTGTCTGAAAAGAGTCCTGTGATGTGTTCTGTCTTCAGACCTCTCAGCCATGGATACCACTACCTGCGCCAGTGGAGGTTGCAAGAAAGTGAAGTAAACTCTCTGAGGGTCCTTGGTTATATTTTTGCTAAGTGTGCTGGTTTTGTGTTGGTTGACCTCCAACCGGGAGGTGGAACTTTCAAGAGTGCATCAGCTGCAGTATTATAGGGAGAATACAAGCTTGCCCTAAGGTCAGGTGGTGGGCAGGACCATGAAACTCCCCCAGATCTCTATGGCCTTTTGTCTTTGGCTACCAGGGCAGGTAGGGAAAGACCATCATGTAGGGACAGAGTTAGGCATGTCTGAGCTCAGGCCCTCCTCCAGCGGGTCTTGCTGCAGCTGCTGTGTAGGATGGGAGCGTAGTTCTCCAGCCAATAAAATTATGTTCCCAGGGGGATTATGGCTGCCTCTGCTGCATCACACAGGTTACCAGGAAAGTGAGGGGACGCCGGCAGCCACAAACCCCATCCAGCTTCCAGGCAGCCTGTAGCCCCAAAGGCTGGTCTCATTCCCAAAACGCATTCCCAACAGTACTGAGTTTATTTCCAGGTAGCCCATGAGTAGTGTTGACAACTTGTCTTAGGCGACAAGCCTCCCAACTGAGAAAACAGGCAGACTCACAGTTTTTTTGGATGTCCATGGAGCCCACAGCAGCAATTCACCTTTTTCAAAGGGTCTGTGGATCCTCTTGGCTTTCCTGATATGTTCCTGCAGTAGTTCTTGGAGCAAAAGTTCACGATGTGAATCTCCAAATCCTGCTCTGTCCATCCATGCGGGAGTTGCAAGTTAGTCCTGCCTCCTATCTGCCATTTTTTTTCTTATTTATTTTCTCTTGCTACTTTTAGGATTCTTTTTTTTTTTTAAATCGTTTAGAACATTTAAAACTATATGAAACATTATATATAGGCAAATTCATGTATAAAATAACGTGTTCTACTTCTCTCAGCTTAATGATTGACATTTGGAAAAATAAAAGTAGTGGTTTAGCTACTGAGAATAGCTTGTTAATAATTTTATAATGGTAAGATTATGAGATTGTAATTTTCACTTTTATGCCTTCTAACCAACTTCTTTAAGGAATTCTTCTATAGAAATATGTATCTCAGGTTGGCTTCTCTTGAGAAAGAGTCTATAACAAGTTGTATCAACAACTAAAGGGGGACCTTTCTAAATTTGAATTACCGGTGACATTTTTAATTTGAATTTCTTTTTAAAAAATTATTTTTATTATTTTTAAAGTTTTACTTTAAATTCTGGGATACATGTTCTGAACGTGCAGGTTTCTTACAAAGATATACATCTGCCGAGGTGGTTTGCTGCACCTATCAACCTGTCATCTAGGTTTCAAGCGCCACGTGCATTAAATATTTGTCCTAATGCTCTCCCTCTTCTTTCCCCCCACCTCCCAACAGGCCCCTGTGTGACATTCCTCTCCCTGTGTCCATGTGTTCTCATTGTTCAACTCCCATTTCTAGCCATCGTGAATAGGAGTTCACTCATGATTTGGCTCTCTGTTTGTCTGTTATTGGTGTATGGCAATGCTTATGATGTTTGCACATTGATTTTGTATCCTGAGACTTTGCTGAAGTTGTTTATCAGCTTGAAGAGTTTTTGGGCTGAGACAATGAGGTTTTATAAACATACAATTATGTCATCTGCAAACAGAGACAATTTCACTTCCTCTCTTCCTATTTGAATATGCTTTATTTCTTTCTTTTGCATGGTTGTCCTGGTGGCATCCTTTCTTTATTCTTGACCTTTGGGAACTGGATTATTAAATGTCTTAAGGTAATAGTCTTCTCTGGGTTTATTCTGACTGCTGTTCTATAACCTTCTTGTACCTGGATATTGATAACATTATCTAGGTTTTGGAATTTCTGTGTGGTTATCCCTTTGAATAAACTTACTGCCCCTATCTCTTTCTTTATTTCCTCTTTAAGGGCAATAACTCCTAGCTTTACTCTTTTGAGGCTATTTTCTAGATCATATGAGATCTAGAAAATTGTTTTTTAATTTTTTTTTTCTTTCATCTCCTCTGTGAATTTTTAGATTGATTGCCTTTAAGGTCGATAATTTTCTCTTCAACTTGGTCATTCCTGCTATTTATAAATTCTGATGCCTTATTCAGCATGTCAATTGCATTTTTTAACTCTAGAATTTCTGCTTGATTCTTTTAATTTTTTTCAATCTCTTAATTTATTTTATATGATAAAATTCTGAATACTTTCTCAGTGTTATCTCAAATTTCATTGATTTTTCTCAAAACACTTATTGCGAATTCTCTACCTGAAAGGTCTCTGTTTCTTCAAGACTGGCCCCTTTTTTTCTCATTTAATTCATTTGATGAGGTCATGGTTTCCTGGATAGTCTTGATACTTATAGATATTCTTATGTATTTGAGCATTGAGGAGTTATTTATGGTAGTCATCTCAGTTTTGGCTTATTGGTAATCATTCTTCTGAAGAGACTTTCTAGATATTCCAAAGGTCTTTAGTGTTGTCATCTAAGCTGTATCTGCTTTGGAGGGAACCCCCAGCCCACTAACATTCTTATTCTTGCAAACTCATAGAGGCACCGCCTTGATTGTTTTGGGCAAGGACCAGGAGACTTCTGTGGATTACCAGGAGACACTCTTGTTCTCTTTTCTTATTATCCCCGAAGCAAACATAGTATCTTTCTCTCTCTGTTCTGAGCTACCTAAAGCTGGGGATGGAGTGACATAAGTACCCTTGTGGCCACGACTGTAGGACTGTGCTGGGTCATACCTGAATGCAGGACAGCATTGGGTCTTGCCCAATGCCTGCTCTAACCACTCCCTGGCTACTGTATATGTTCTTTCAAGGCCCTGGTACTCTACAATCAGCAGTTGGCACAGCCAGCCAGACTTGTTTTTCCTTTCAGGATGATGAGTTTCCTTGTATTTCCTTTCAGGATGATGAGTTTCCTCACGTGATGGGCAGGCTAAGAGTTGCCATCTGAGAGGCAAGGTTTAGAGTCAAAAACCTTAGAAGTCTACCTGGTATTCTATTTTGCTGTGGCTGAGCTGGGACACAAATCACAAGACATTGTTTTTCCCTTTATTCCCTCGTCATTCCAAACATAGAGGAGCCTCACCCAATGGTCACCACTATTGCAGTCCCATGGGGAGTATTTCCAGATTCCTGCATATATCCCCTTAAGGCCCAAGGGCTCTTAAGGCAGCTTATGATGAATGCTGCCAGGCCTGGAACTGACCCTTCAGGAAAGTGGGCTCCCCTACAGCCCAGGTCAGGTCCAGAAATGCTATCTAAGAGCTAAGTCCTGAAATCGAAGACCATAAGATCCTACTTAGTCCTGCCTGTGTTTGAGCTGGTATCTAAGGAGCAAGACAAAGCTCCCTTTACTTTTCTCTCCATTTTTCTCAAGCAGAAAGAGCCTTCCCCTGTAGTCACCATGCCTGCAAATGTGCTAAATCTCACCTAAAGCCAGCAAGTTTCAGAGGCTCATGCAAGGTCCTTGACAAACTACCTGGTTATCACTTCTGGCTTTTCTGAGCCCAAGAGCTCTTCAGGTAACTGGTGGTGAACCTACCTGGACTGAGTCCTTTTCTTCAAAGCATCATGTTCTTTCATGGCTGAGGTTGTTTCTAGAAATGTCATCCAAGAGCAAGTGACTGGAAAGGGGGCCTCATGACTCTGACCAGTGTCCTACCCTGCTGTGGTTGAGCTGGTATCCAAGGTGCAAAAAAAAGACTCCCCATTTTTTTTTTTTTTCAGCAGAGGGAACAGGTCTCTTTTGAAGCCATGAGCTGTGTAGCCTGGGGTTAGTGTGGTGGTGATGCCAGCGCTTTCTTAGCCACCCTGGCTAGTGTCTAAGTAGGTTACATGGCCCTCCAGTGTACCAGCTCAAGGCACAGTTCAGTACTAAGATTCCTCTAGGAATTGCCGTTCTTGTGGCCTAGACATCCTTTCAAGTTTATCTGGGGCACAGAGACATTTATCCCGAAGTGGTGAGGTTTGCAGGAAGTTTTTGACTACTACTGGTTTAAATGCTCCCTCCGTGAGCAGGCATCAGCTGAGTTTGGTTCAGTTTTTTTGTTGTTGTTGTTGTTTTTTTATAATAGGCAGCACTGAGCTTAATGCCTCCCATTTGCTGCACTCTCCTTCACAGCTCACAAACATGCTCTCAGCACTACGCTGCCACAGCCAGCCGATGAGGGAAGAACGGCGTTGGCAATTGAAAACTGTTTTCCCTACCTCATAAGTACCTCTTTCAGCAATACAAATTTAGAGCCCAGTCCTGGGAGTGTTCATCTCTTTTTGTTGTTGTTGTTCTTACGAAGGAGCTTTTCTCTGCAGATACTTGTTAAATTGGTCTCTTTGTCAATGGGGTGATCAGGGGAAACTTCTATCCGAACATCTTGCTCTACCCCACATACTATTGATTTTTTTCTCGTTTAGTCTAGCTACAATTTTGTCAATTTCTTTTGACAAAAAAAAAAAAAATGTTAGCATTTAACACGTATCTGCAGAAAAAGCTCCTTCATAAGAACAACAACAACAAAAAGGGATGAACACTCCCAGGACCTGAGTCTAAATTGATATTGCTGAAAGAGGTACTTATAAGGTAGGAAAAACAGTTTTCAATTGCCAACGTCATTCTTTGTAAAGAACCAACTCATGGTTTCATGGGTATTTTATTGTTTTAGTATTCTCTGTTACCTTCTCTCTGCTCTTGTGTTTATTATTTTCTGCTAGCTTTAGATTCTGTTTATCCCTAATTTTCTATTTTTTCTTTCACAAAGCAAAAATCTAACTTATTAGTTTTTTTTTTATTCTGTTTTTGATATCATAGCTAAAATCTCAACACAAATCCTAAGGACATGCACAGTTTATTCTGTATCTTCTTCCTTGTCAAAATCCACTTGGCTATATTTGCTTTGGTCTATTTTGTGGTTCTCTACTATGTTCCACTGATACAGGTAGCTACCCTTTGCCAATACCATGCTGTCTTAATTATTGTAACTTTATAAATCTTGAAACCAGATAATATATGTTCAACTTTGTCCTCTTTCAGAATTCCTTTGGTTATTCTATTTTTTCCCTTTCATATGCATTTTAGTTTCTGCTTCTCATTATATACAAGAATATTTCTTGAGATTATTATCTATGGATTGTTGAATCTATGGATAAAATTTGGGGAAAATGACATCTTTCCGATATTAAGCATTGCAGTCTATGAAAATTATGTGTTTCTTTTTATTTACTGCATTCATCAGTGTTTTTTATGTTCACTCTATAGAGAGCCTGCATATAATTTATTATTCTTCAACTATGTTTTTCATTTTTATGCAACTTTAAATGACATTAATTTATATCATTAGCATATAAGAATACAATTGACTTATATATTGACCTTGCATCTTGGGAGCTTATAAACTTGCTTGTTAGTTTTAACGGCTTTTTTGCACTCTTTTTTGAATTTTCTGTATAGAAAATAATGTTATCTTTTGAATACAGTTTAATTTCTCCCTTTAAAATCTTTGGGTCTTATTTCTATTTCTTGACTGATTCCTCCACTAGGAATTTGAATATGATGTTGATTAAGACAGTTGGGAGAGAAGGTTCTTGATTTGTTCTGAACTCTTGCCATTGTTAATGATTTAAACTACAGGATTTGGGTACAAGCTCTTTTATAAATTAAATATCTGCACGTTTATTACTAGTTCATTGAGAGGCTTTACATTTTTTCCCCTCATTTATTGAGATACGTGAGTTTTCTTTTCTTTTTTTTTCATGTTGCCATGAGAGACTTTTTTTTCAATTGTGTGGTATTTCATCTGCAGTCACTTAATAAGGCAAATTACATTAATATTTCAATTTTGGACTAGTGTTGCATTCCTGAAAAAAATCATTTTGTTTCATGTTATACTATCCTTTTTTATACATTTCTGAATTTTAATAGCTAATATTTTGTTGAGAATTTCTGTGTCCATTATCATAAAATATATTAATATTTTCCTATTTCAGTGTCTTTATCTGATTTTGGTAATAAAATAATAATTCCATAATGAAATGAGTTTGTATGTGTTTCTTCCTCCTCTGTTTTCTAGAATAAATTTTGTAGAATTGATAGTATTTCTTCCTCAAATGTTTGGTAGAATTTGTCATTGAAATCATTGAGTTTAGAATTTTATTTATTGGAAGGTTTTAAAATACAGTTACAATTTCTTTAAGATTTGGGACTATTTGTTGTTTTCCATTATTAATGAGCTTTAGTAATTTTTGTCTGTATTACTTTTCTACTGCTGCTTCAACAAATAATCACATTCATAGTGTCTTAATGCAAATATATTCTCTTACACTTCTCAAAGTCAGAAGTCTGACATGTGACTCATTGGGCCAAAATCAAGGTGTTGGCAAGACTGTGTTTATTTTTATTTTGAGGGGGCTTTAACGGGCAGTCTGTTTTTTTTTTTCTTATTGTTGTTGTTGCTTTTCCCCCCTCCTAATGGCCACTTGCCTTGCTTGTTTTCAAGGAAGCCATCTTCAAGTTTAGCTACATCAAATCTCTCTCTGCCTCTCTTCTATGATCACATCTTGTATGTTTTCTACTGCTGCAATGAGAAATTTTAACAAATTTAGTGGCATCAAACAATACAAATTAATGATCTCACAGTTTTAAAAGTTGGATGTCGAAAATGGTTCTGCAGCATTAACTGCATCTCTTTTGAACGCTTTAAGGCAAAATTTATTTTCTTTCTTTTTCTGGCTTTTAGAGGTTACCTACATTATTTGCAACTTAGTCCTGTATTACTCTAACTTCTTTTTCCACTGTTACCTTTCCTCCTCTGATGCTAACCCTCCCGTCTTTCTCTTATAAAGACTCTTGCGATTATGTAGGGGTCATTGGACAATTCAGAATATTCTTCCATTTCAAAATCCTTGATAACATCTGCAAACTTTCTCTGCTATGTAAGGTAAAATATTCATAAATTCCAATAATTAGAATATGTACATCTTTGGGGATGGTCACTATTTTGCCTACTTTATCTTTCATTCTGACTTTAACCAGGAATGGTTCTCTGCTGTTAAGAATTTCTATGATTAGGTTGTACTAAACCAGAAAATCCAGAATCATTTTTGCATTTCAAGATGTTTCACTTTAGTCACATATTCAAGGTGACTTTGACAAGTAAAGTTATATATTCATGAATTCTGGGTATTAGGAAGTGAACATATTTTGAAGAGCCATTATTCTGCTTACCACAGCAGATTTAGAGGAATTGGTTCATTTGAGTATTAAATTTATTATTATAAATTTATTAATAGAATTTTCTTATATTTTCATGTCTATGGAGTCAACATTGATGGTCACTCTTTTATTCCTGATATTGGTAATTGTGTCTTCTCTCTTTTTATTTTAATTACTCGGGTTTATTGATTTCGTTGATGTTTTCAAAGAAACATATTTTTGTTCATTTTTTTTTCTAGTTTTGCTATGTTCAATTGACTTATGCTTTAATTTTTATTATTTACTTTCTTCTCTTCACTTTGAGTTTAATCTATTCCTCTTCTCTATTACTTAGGGTGGCTACCAATTTTAGATTTTTGGTTTTCATTTTTTCGTAAGTATTATTTGCATTAGATTTGCCCCTAAGCACCACTTTAGTGGCATCCTACAGATTTTAATATGTTGTATTTTTATTTTTATTCAGCTCAAAATATTTTAATTCCCCTAAGACTTCCTTTTTGATATATGGATTATTTAGAAGTTTGTATTTAATTCCCAAATGTTCTCAAAGTTTCCTATTGTCTTTCTGTAATTGGCTTTTAGTTTGTCTAGTCTGGAACACACTTTGTATAGTTTCTACTTATTTTAATTTATAAGGTTTCTTTTATGGTTCAGAATATCATCTACCTTTGTGTCCCATGTACATCTCAGAAGAATATATATTCATTCTGCTATTGTTAGGTAGAGTGTTCCATAAATATCAATGATAGTGTTGCTGAGATTATATGTATATTTATTGATTTTCTGCCTGCTTATTTATCCATATCTCTGAGAAAATTGTTGAAGTCTCCAACTTTAATTGTGGATGTGGCTATTTGTCTTTTCATCTCTCTGAGTTTTGCTTCATGTATTTTATGGCATGATATTTAGGAAGCACATGCCTTTTTGAGGAATTGATTCCTTTATTATTATTTGGTATCCCTATTTATATCTGATAACGTTCCTTATTTTGAAGTCCTAAGGGTACAGTTTGGTTCTTCATCCCCACTAAATATTAAAGATGTTTTTTGCATAAGAAAGTAAGAAAAATTGGCCTGAATAAAATTTCTCTTATCCCCTTCCCCTAGGCAGTATCATGGAGCCAATTTTCTTGGGTTTTTCCCTACTTCCTTGTGAGAAACTGGTAAAGCTCCTGATGCGAAAGTTTTCAGCACGGTGCTAACCCCACTGTATTTATACCATTAAAGACTTTACATTTTCACCCTAGCTCATGTTCTTAGCCTTTAACAGTTTGTTAAAACTTTTTAACTGCATCTTCTTAATTGTGTATACATATAATATTCACTGGGGTCTTCTCCTGAGAAGCCAATGCTAGAGCCAAATTTTTTCTTATAAGTGGCAATCTTTCCCAAGGTTTTGGGTTAATTGGCCTTTGGCTTTAGTTCTCTGATGGGCTCATGAAAAGTCCTTCATTTTCAGTGTTTCTGACATTTCTTATGGTAAGCATAGTAGGTGTGGTCTTCTTTTTAAGTTTCTATATCTCTGAGCAGAAACCACAAGTGACATTCACCACATACTCATCTGTGTTTCTAGAAAGAGAGATCTAGATTTCCTCCAACATTCTATAATCACAAACAATGCTACAATAAATATACTTATGTATTCCCCTATGATCCTATGTGAGAATTTTTCTTGGTTACAGACCCAGGAGAGGGGTTAATAGGTCATAACATATGAATGCACTTAATTTGGTTGGTTGCTGCCACATTACTCTTCAGAATGGCTGGGCATGTCTACATACCCACCAATGGTGAATGAAATCTGGTTTCCCATCCTTGTCAATATATAACATTATAAACTTTTCTAACCTTTGCAAATATAAATGGAAAGTGGCAAAGCATTGTTTTAATATACCTTTCTCCGATTCCTAATGATTTGGAACATATTTTCTTATGCTTATTGGATTACCGAGACGAGCTCAGTCATTGAGACCCCCACCCAGGGGGCGCTGAAGGAATTAAGAAATAGATACAGAGACAAAGTGCAAAGTGGGACTATCATGGGTCTAACAGCTTTCTGAGCTGAGAGCCTCAGGGGCTGACAGCATTCCGAGCTGAGAACCTCAAGTAGATTCTGACCCACATATTTTTTCTCTCTGAACAGGCGATTATTATGTACAAACAGGTATTCTGTGTTTCCTCATTGAACAAAAATAAACCAGGCAGGCAGCTGATGCCTGCTTACCACTGATCTAAGACAAACTAGAAAGCATTCTCCACGAGGGAGCCACGGGGGCAGGGTCACATATCCTGTGCTTAAAGAATTGTTTTAACTGGTGTATGATATACATATACTGTTTTGCTACTTTAGAATGCCCCAAGCAGTTTTCTACTTGGGGAACTGGCTTGGTTTTCCTTGCCTTCACTCTCAGCAAGCAATATAGCCCACCATATACTCAGCATTAGATATTAGATTTTTCCTTCTCTGACTTCCTTACAGTATTCTTATATTTTCTCAAATTTATACTTTTACTTTCTTGTTGGTTCATACTTTTTTTGTTGGTGTTTATTCCAGATGTTATGTTGGTGCAAAGATAATTGTGGTTTTTGTCATTAAAATAATGGTAAAAGCTGCAAATACTTTTGCACCAACCTAATATTAGCCCCTCAGAATTATAGACCTGGCAAGTATCTACTATCAGTAAGTTGACTGGAATAATTTACTACACCAAAATATTTTATGTTGATATAGTCAATGCAAAAAAAAGAAAGTTTCTTATAGTTTGTGATTTGGGGACTTTAAGATGTTTTTTCTTACCTCTAGGTTGAACTTTTTGGACAACTAAGCAACATTTCAAATCTTATCACCAATGTTTGACATAGTATACATTCAAACATGTAAATTAACCTTAATTTTTGAGACTTGGAGGAAAGAGTACTTTAGCAATATAGTATAGTATCACAAAAGGAATACTAGACTAAGAGTTAGAAGGCCACAGTTCTTCTTTCACCTTTACCATTTTCTAGTTGTGACCTTGGTAAACTCATAGCCTCAATGAACTTGAAAATAATTTATTGGGAAAGTGGAGATAATACCATCAGGTCTGCCTTAGATTACTATAAGGATTAAATGAGATAATTATTTTGAAAGTATTCTGAAAGTTGTGTATTGCAATTCAAATATAAAATAATGATGTAGTCAGTGTATATTTTGGTTTCATTTCACTAATGAGATTTTCTAAATCAGTGGTTTTCAGAATACAGCTTCAAATATACTAATAAATGTTCTTGCAAAATGAATTATATGTTCAAATAAGGTTGGTGTTTTATTATTTAGGTCAGTTATTTACTGTGGAATTTCTTAGAACAATTACTCTTTTTAATTTTTAATTTTTGGGCGATACATGGTAGGTATGTTTATGGGGTACATGACATGTTTTGGTACAGACATGCAATGTGAAATATGCACATCATGAAGAAGATAGAGAACCATTACTCTTCTACTATGCATTGAAATTTTTTTAAAGACTCATGAAATAGTATGATTTTTTCCCCCATAGCTCTATGCTTATTGGGTCTTTTTCATAGGATACCTATGAATATGTCTCAGAAAATATTTTATGAAATGCAAGTTTGAGAAAATTTCATTCATTTAAAAGAACATAAAGTCTTACTTATGTAAGACTCTGGGAATAGTACTTAACCTCTTAAAATTGTAATTTATTCAGCCTTAAAAACAGGGATAAATAAGGCTATCAAAAGATAATGTATATCAAAATAAGTGCCTGGCAAATAGTAGGGACTCAATAAGTGGTTATAGTGGTTAGGTTTTTGTTGTTGTTGTTGTTATTTTTGATATTATTATTAACAGTATCAATGTAGACACTGATCTCTGACCAGTAGCTTGTGTTCATTAAATCTCACTTTCCATTTTTATGCCTAAGAGAATGTGGTAGAAGTTGTTAATGTTTCCTTGCACCAAGATATTTAGAGTATCCCTTCTAATATTGTAATTGAAATCTTAGGTGTGCTTGCTGTTACATTCCTTGCATCATTATTTCAGTCACCAATGAAATAAAAATGGATGGTTTTGAGCTATTTCTGTGGTTCTAGTGTAAATAAGTTCATAAGGTGGGGAATTCCTTAATCCATAATCATGTTTTGGAGTGGAGTTTTTATTGTGATATGTGATAACAATAAAGGTTTACTTTCCATCTTTTTCATTTATGATCAGCATTTATATCTTCCTTTAAATATATTCTTCTTTATTCATCACTTCAATGTATGATATACTTTAGTTACCTTACTTAGATTATGAATTCACCTCACAAACAAAAGAAATTCACTGAATTTTGTTCAATGAGAACTTAAATAGCTACTCTTTCTAAATATCATTTTGGAACTTTTCTAAATCTATGAAACTACTACCATCAGTGCATAACTTGTAGTTAAGTAAAGTCAGTTCTTAAGAATTAAATAATTTTCAATTTGTTGTTTGGTGAAAAGCACATGTATTCTGTGACATTCTTACTGTGATGTTGTAATCTATAGAAACGTAAAATTCAACCAGAATTTCTTCAATGCTAACCTTTGTAAGATTCCAATGAGGAGAATGCTTTTTGATAGCCAGATCTTCTGTCCTGTCACCTTTCAGACACTCAGATTGTCAGTAGCCATTTCAGTTTGTATGTCATGATGAGACAAGCCAGTAACAGTCTTTGTCATTTCAATTTTTCACACATTTTCTTCGGTAATAGTACTTGCCATTTCAATTTTTCACACATTTTCTCCCCTCTTTCTCTAGTTTTTGCTCTCACTCTCTATCTCACTCTCTTATGTATGTTTGTGCTTTCTGTGTGAGTAAAATCTACTCGCAGCTATCCACCACAGTACACTTGACTGTAAGAAAGCACAGCTTCAGAACTGTCAAACAAAATGAAAATGAAGCAAATCGCAAAGGAGACAGTTGGCTAGAATTAGGCCTGCGGATCCCACTCTAGCTATGCTATGTTGCTATGGTTCATCAGAAAAACCTAAGTTAGGGAGGTATTTTACCTTTCCTTTTGCAGCCACTCTCACAGAAATATTATTCACCAAAAGAATATCCCCTGAAGCCTATTGTGCAAGAGTTGATTACCAAAGAGTAGTCAAGGCCAACTTGTTGTGTCTCTCCCTTTGACACTCATGCAAAGATACAAAGGTACTCTGATGATAAGAGGATAGAATCACAGAAGATACTATGTGTGTACCTGTTCTGAGTGTTATTGATCCGCTTACAACCTTTTAATGAAATCCAAAACAATATCCTCTCAAGCTCAAGCGAAGCAGTGGGAAGAGTGACTCACAACTTTGCCCCAAAGAGTATTTCTTCAATGGGCTCAAGAGTGGAATAAAAACTGTTGACTGCCCTTTGTATCCTATCACAGTGAAGCCATAATGGACATTGATCTGAAACTGTCTTTTCACTGAAAATGTATACAAAGTAAAATTTAGGCTTTTCAAGGGGTAGAGTTGCCTATAAAGATAACTAGTCCATTGAGCCTACTTTGTTCCATATTCTTCTTTTAAGGTCAGGTGACAGTGTACTCTGAAGAAAAACAACTCCTAAGCCCAGCACAGAAACATGCTGAGCCAGCTTTTCCCAAGGCCTATGCTACAGTCCTATGTGTGTGGTACATTAAGCATTCACTTTTTCAGGCCTGCAGGCTCTGCTGACATAATTGTTTAATAAGGCCTTCCCTGGGAACCTGAAAATAGGAATACCTTATGCACTGCCAAACAGTACCTTTCAGTCCTCAGGAGACTCAATCTTTTTATTTTTCTCCATGTATGTGGCAAATTAAAACAAAGAGTTCCTTTAAATTTATTTCTGTCCCAATCGCCAACCCCTGAGATGTTCAGAGATTATATTCATATTCAGACTACTACTGCACAACCAACAGTTCACCTCTTATTACTTGCGACCCCCTAGCTGGCTTTTACTGCTGTTGGCTTAGCATCCTAATTCATGTGGTGTGACCTGGTGCCTTTGTAGCTCTGGTTGTTCAGTGAGGGAAATAAAGTCTCCAGCACTTCACTGTAGGAATTTCTGTTCCATGTGGATAACTGTCTTTGCTTTAAGATACTTCTAATATTCTACTTCAGTGGGAGGGAGAAAAAGTCAGTGATCATTTTTATGACACTATTAATTTGCAAAAGCTTGGTCAAAGTTAAAAGGAGTGTAGTATAAGATTAATGGAATTGTCTGTTTGAAAAGAAAACTTTGAAGGAGTTAAATACTTGGGGTTGGATAAATAAAGTCTGTTTGATTAGAGGTAAAAATGGAGTTTTGAAATTGATCAAAGGTGAATATGATCCAGATAAAATGGATTTTACTAGCAGAACTGAAAAAACCATTGAATTTGACTACAGATATATACTGATTTTTTTTTTTATTTTAGTTAGTAGAAAGAGCAAAGCTTTAGGATTGAAATCTTAATTTTGACCTAGTTTTATTGATCACTAGCCACGTGATCTCTAGTTGATCACTTCTTCCCTATTGGTTATAAAATAAGTAAATTTTTCATAAAATAAAGGATTTGAGAATAATTTCATAAGTCACTTTCTGCTCTGACACATAGGAACTCTGTAACTTATAAATTTTCTACTGGGCTAATCATCAGCACTAATCACAAAGTATTTCTTATATTTGACCTTCTGGAATTTTTCTGGCATCCTTGTGTTGGAGTAGAACTCTGTGATCAGCTCTTGAAAACTAGAATTTTTTGTAAGAATTTCTGTAAGCGGAAATGATATTATGTGTCACTGTGAACCAGAGCATCCATTTATCCATGTGATTCCATAAATATTTTTCCCTTTTGCGTGGCTACCAAATTCAAGATTAGAACTACTCTGTCAACTTGGGTGTATGAGGTACTTGCATTAATACCATGCACATGCTACCCACCCAACATGTGACAGGACTAAATAATAAACATTTACAATGTTAACACTTTGAATTTTGAAACTTGTTTGCAATTGTTGTATATTTTAGCCTAAACTTAAAATATCTACTTCCCCTGTAAGACCATGTTTTTTTAAGAGAAAGATTATGTTGTTGAGTGTCTTGGCAGAATTTCACCCTACAATCAAAGATGTTGAATAAATGCTGTCTTAATCGTTGACATTTCAGGAGAATTATTGACAAAGTAACTGAGTTATAATAGAAAAAATAAGAAAGTAAGAATTATTCTTAAACTCTCTTAGATTCAATAAGATTAGTTGTTCTAGAAGACATAGGCCTTTATTAAGCAAATACCAAATGCTAATACGTTTGAAAATTGTAAAACATATTTTTTTTTCTAATTATAATAAACACAAAGCAGGCAAGAAATAATTTCATGCTCTTTAGTGGTACACATACTGGTCAAAATCAAACATTTGACAAATTAATAGGCAATATATAGATTTAATATTGTGAAATGCTTATTGGTCTTTATTCAATAGATATTTAAGCACCTACCATGTGACAACATGTGCTGAGATGTGGATGCATTAGTAAGTAAGGTATATGAAATGCTGTCATTATAGAATTCAAAATCTAGCTGGCTGAAAAAGCAGGTATAAACTATGTGTCAGGTAGTTGAATACCCTGCCTTTATTAAGTGAAGAGAAACGCCAAAAATTTGTTTTAAAATTGCATCCATCAACTAGTGATTAAGTCCACAATAAAACGCTGAACAACCAGCTTGATTTTTCCCCCTTGGGGAGTTCATTTACTGCAATGCGTTATTAACCTGTTATTTTCCTGTTGTCATTTTCACATAGCCTTATTTTATCTCCCTTGCAATAACTGATCATTTTTTAAAAAACCTTCACATTACCATTGTATTTTCATCAATAATTGGTGTTGACCAAATGCCACATCTGCTGAAAAGACTACAACTCTGTTATGGCATCCAGTTTGGAAATGCCAATATGTAGTCTTGATGGTGTTATTTTTTGTTCGTTTCAGTTTCCTAACTTGTAAAATAAAAATGGTGCATGATATAGCCTTTAAGAATCTTTTATCCCTAAAATCCCATAAGTTTCTACTTGTGCTTTCAGTTGAGGATGTGAGATTAAGCCCCTGGGATTAATTGAGAAAAATAATGAATTTTTGAAAGCTTACTTGTTAACAGTCCTTCGAATAACTATATAGTGTCAAGACTTTGTGGAATATACACTATACATTTGGAAATTTCAGGTTGAATAACTCTTGGCTACATCATGGTATTATAAGTCAGTTACCACTACTATTCATTCAGGGAATGTCCAGAACACAACATTTTACCAAGTATAATCAGGAAGGAGATCTTCTAAGCATTGGAAAAATAAATACAAACAACCGAAGTAATTTGTTATTATCTGCTTTACTGTTCCCTTTGTTCTTGTGATGCTTTAAAAATGTAGAGATTTAGTACCTAGTATTTTTTGTAATGGACCACTTCTAAGGAAACATGTTTTTAAAGAGGCGAGTAGGCTTTTAGTTATACCTGTCTCCCTTGTTAAAATCTGATCAAGATTGCAACCCAATTGCTTATGCCCCAGTCAATGAGATTCGTTGATTTTGAAGGCTTTCATTGCCACCTTGTGGATAAATGATGGCAGCAGTGTACTATGTGAGAGTACTTTC
Organism: Cebus imitator; assembly: GCF_001604975.1. Lineage (NCBI taxonomy): Eukaryota > Metazoa > Chordata > Mammalia > Primates > Cebidae > Cebus > Cebus imitator. The sequence goes on from NW_016107469.1 coordinate 2,625,040, forward strand.
ATAAATTATCTGGGAAATATGCTAAAACCTTCATCCTTCCAACTTGTCAAGTTTTAATTCAATATTTTTGTTTTCTAGACCATAAGTAAGATGACAATGCATGTCACAGTAAGTGCCCTGCTTTATCTTGTTAGAATAAATAGTTGAAGAATCAGACCTTTTTGTTGCTGATGATAGATTGCACTGCTTATTGATTTAAAATGCACATCCTATCAAAATTACCACATCAAAAGTTTCTGCTTTAATAGTATAAAAGGAGTGCCATTCAGAACAGCTGAGTTTCAGTGAAAGATTTGTGACTGCTAGTTCCTGTCACCCCATGGGGGCTATCAGTAATTTTTTCACATAAGCACTAATAATTTTTTGCTTTCAAGATAGTTAAGTGAAATATTTAAAATTATTTAGTAAAGGTTTTGGAATCAAATGTCAGCTCTTTAGAGTGGCATGACACATATGTATTCTGAAGGATACTCCCAGTAAAAACATCTAAAACTACTGAATAAAATAAAAAATGAATGCATCAATGAAATAGAAAGTAAGGCATACTCAGAGATTAAATGATAAGCGTAAAGAGGAACCGAGACAGATCACCTGGGCACTAAAATTACTTTTCACCTTGATGGCATTTGCCAAGCCTGAAAACTTTGATTTTCATATTTGTTTGTTTGTTTTCTTTTTCTCTTATTTTTCTTTTATAGGGAGAAGGGTAAAGGTGACAAACAGAGGGCATGCTATAGTTAGGAATTTTAATCAAGTAGTAGATGGAAAGGCTGTCTTATGTGAACAGTCTTCCAGCCCTCTCTCAGTTACATAGAAATGGGCCCTGGGCCCAAAACACTTCTTTATCAAGAAATAGAGTTCTCAAAGTCTCTGCTGGATTTGTCACCTTGTTGGAAATACCTTTCTTCATTTCAGACTCAACATGTATTCCTTCTTTCTGTTAATATGGGTCATATGGCACTTGGTCAATCCCACTACTTTATCTGATTCCTATGGTTCTTTTGCTGCAACACAAGAGGAGTTTGTGCAGACCAATATCCCTGCTTTGGCTGCTAGGTGGGACTCACTGCCTATACGGGGCTGATACCCACTACTAAAGTTGGTCTTGTCCTGTTTCTTCTCTATGTGAGTTAAATATTCTTTCAGCCAGTTCCTAATTATACTGTGTTTTCCTTGGAAACTCCAATATCGAGCTGCAGTGGACAAAAATGCTCAGGCTTCTATTCATGTTAATAGACAAGAGATGCCCCTTGCTTGTCTGTTTTGCACAGCTAGCAGGGTCTTCAATAGCACATACCATAGTGTGGTAGACATGAAATGGCTCCTTAGCCCCATTGTCCCAGAGTAGTGCTGGCTGGGAGACAGGGATGGGGAGGCAATAAGAGGCAGAGGGTGATAGACTGACTATGGCGATGACCTCCCTCTGGCTGCACAGGGACAAATAAGATAGAGCATCAATTCCTATGTTGTCCCAGGGGTTACAGGTAATGTCTAGGGGAAGTAAGGGGCCCCCATGAAGAGAGCTCCACCTAGGCTATAGTCCACGTTTCTTGCAGACATCAAATAAGATCTGTTTTCCTTCAATGGAACCACCAATGATGTTGCAAAAAGCAAAGCTGTTGAAATAGAGTCTTTCTCTGAGAATGAAGTATGGAAAGGACAGATATGGAACAAAGCCAATGAAGAACAAAGCAGGTTCTTTTTTTTTTTTTTTAAATCAGTTTGATGAAGGGCCACAGTAGACTTAAAGATTTTAGACCAAAAACCCAGAAAGAAATGAAATAAAGTTCTTCAGGTCTCCACCAGAAACTAAGGGCTCTATACCCGTATTAGTATAAAATGGAGAAAGAGGGAATTTAGATGTTTATGGGTCTCTTGGACACTTGTGTCCTCAGGAAAATATTTCTAGCTCCTCATTAGGGTAGGATTAAGCTTCGGCATTGGCAGGGGGTGGGGAGGTGGTCGTTGGCATGAAAGTGACCCTGACAGATAGGTGTTTATGCATTTTATAGATGGGGCCTTTTGGGCCATTTTCAGTGCTGGTAATGAGGTCGTGATTGTTCCCACTACTAAGAACATTACACACATTGACATTTTGGCTGTTTGCTGCACAAAATGCTACTGCCACCTGAAGGGGTAATCCTCACGCCAGCAAAAAATTAAAACCACAGTAATCGATTTTATCCACTTTCACCTGCCACATAAGTTACCCAAGCCCCAGTGAGTTATTCAACAAAAGCAGTAGCATATACCAGGTAGAAACAGGAACATTACTTTTTTAAATTTAGGATTTGCTGTCCACAGGGATGTGACAAACCACCCTGTCACAATTTAATAGCCCAATTTGGCCAATCAAAAAGGCATCCAAGATATGAAAACTGACAAAAAGGCATCCAAGATATGAAAACTATGACAAGTTGAATGCCAATGTGAAAGCAGCCCTTTGCAGAAGCAGGCCTTGGAGAACATTATTCAGATGCTGCTTCTGGGGGACCTTTGGGGCCTGCTGGTCTGATGTAACTGCAGGTGTCCTCAAATCCCATACATCCACTGGTGGGAATCACATACATACCCTGGTGGGAATATGTGGCATCAGGAAACCATGACTGAGGTGTGTCAGTCTCTTGGAGTTTGGGCAGATAACTTGAGGTGGCCACCAGATACATTCCCTTTGGGCACTGAAGGAGACGAAGTATATTGTGGCTGGAGCTCCAACTGTGACACTGTGACCTAAACTGCCCACTTGAGTGCATATAAACCCTACAAGTTCCACAGAGCTCAATCATCAAATGGAAATTATGTATTCATTATGAGGCCCATCTTTGAATCGCAAGGTACTAACAAGCTCCATAAACAAATAGCAAGCTTACCAGAAGAGACCAAATGATCCACAGGGGATAATTTGGCCACTCTTGTGACTACCTGGGGCCCAAGGTGGCGCCTGTCAACAATATGACATGATTTACTGATGGCTCTACAAAACTAAATACATGGAATCCACTGAGCCACAGCCACCATCTGACCTGTAGATGACCATCTTTTATCTGAGATCAGATGTAGGCATCCTACCACATGGGCTGTTGCTATATGTTGCAGTGACAGTTCTGCAGGCCACTCCTACCATCATGCCTTCCTACATTTTCACCAAGTCATGAGCTATTGCCAATGGCCTCACAGTATGGTCAAGAAAATGGCTACCAAATGGCTGGACTGGTAAAAAAAAATCCTCTGTATGGGTACAAGGTCTATGGCAGCAACTTGCTGCCTTGCAAAAACAAAAAAAAAATTCCAATAACTTAAGTAACATCTATGCGAGGGCCTTCAAGAAGAACAACTTCCATAGACTGAATGTGCCCCTAAAAATTCCTGTGTTGAAACTTAATTGCCAATATAATGGTATTTGGAGGCGGGGTCTTTGGGATGTGATTACATCATGAGGGTCCACCCTCATGAACAGACTTAGGGACCTTATGAAAAAAAAAGGTCCCAGAAAAATCCCTTTTCTCTTATGTCATGGAAATTTATTTATAGCAAAAAGACAACTATCTATGAACAAGGAATCAGGCCTTCACCAGACACTGAATCCACTGATGCCATTCTTTTTGTCCTCCCAGACTCCAGAACCATAAGAAATACACTTTGTTGTATATAAGCCACTCAGTCAGTGGCATTTTGTTTTAGAAATCCAAACAAACTAAGACAACAACTTACCAGTTGATGATCCCACCTAACAAAAGCCATTTGGAGGTTAAACACTGCACTCCAATGGAAGAGAAACATGACACTGTAATGCATGTTAAGCAACGCTGGGCTTAGAAGGGGTGGGAGACCAGGCGGTCACTTGATTAACCTGTGCTTGTGAAATTCTACTTTTAGTATACTCAACAGTCCTATTTTCTTCTACTAAAATATACTTCTCAGGGATTGTTTGTCGCCCTAGCCACAATGATGCCACTAATAGGGCCTTCCAATTCAAACCTGAAGATCATGCTACTTTTGGGCGCCTCCTTTCTGTGAGACCCATAGGTACAGGGGAAGGGACAACATAAAATGGTGGTACTACGGCTCTCCTGGTCATGCTTGAGACCCCCAATTGACAACACAAGTGGGTGATATTACTGGTTATGCAAAGTTCATTCAGGATATAACTTTCCTCCCAGATTCAACAATTTAGGCCAATATGTTTGCATCAAGCACCAAGGGAAATAGATCTCTGAGGAAGTAATTGATAGGAGCATCTCTGGCCTCAGAAAGTTCATGCAGTGGGAAAGGGTTAGGAACATTAACTATTTTTCTTCTTAATCCTATAGAAGACTTTTCTGTGCCTGGTATGACAACCCAGATTTAAATAATATAGCACAGCCATGGTTAGAGGAAATGAACTCAAGCAATGCTTGATTTGTCATTCTAGAATTAAGTCTCTTGTCTTGCACTCCCATTGTAATGGCTTGGCTAATAACACGACAACTGGGACCCTTTTCAAGCTGTCAGTGGGTAAAATTGCTGGGTGACTTTCTTGGTACTGATCCAGAATGAGGGAGTACCCTGTTTTGATATTACCTATGAAGTGACAGGAAAAGACTCCCATACCTGCATACGTATCACTGATATATATATATATATATATATATATATATATATATATATATGTCCCAGGATGGAGTGCAATGACGCAACCTTAGCTCACTGCAACCTCTGTCTCCTGGGTTTAAGCGATTTTCCTGCCTCAGTCTCCTGAGTAGCTGAGATTACAGGCGCACACCACCATGCCCAGCTATTTTTTGTATTTTTAGTAGAGACAGGGTTTTCCCACATTGGCCAGGCTTGTCTGGAACTCCTGACCTCATGATCTACCCACCTCAGCCTCCCAAAGTGCTGGGATAACAGGTGTGGGCCATCACATCTGGCCACACTTATCTATATTCATGTAACCATACCATATGTAAGTTTTATTTTCCTGCAACCACATGGCAAAAGCAGGCTGCGATTGTATGTAGCTAGAATAGCCAGCATTATGACAACAAATTCCTGACAGATATCACTTCAGTTTATGTATTCCTTTGGTTTATGTATTCCTCTTTCGATCCCAAAGGGCAATAGAATGCTTTCCCCTAAAAGAGGATTCTTGTTGTTTCAGAGTCCTAGGGCCCACTGAACCTGTCGAGGGCAGGAAAGGATCCACTCTATTAACCCACTACAGAGTTGCTTGTTGTACACTCCCAGGAAGACAAGCTGACACCTAATTTAATGTTAATGTCTGCATTCTAACACCAGGCATAGGTATACAGGCTCTAGAAAAAATGATGTGCAACCTGTTCTTAATCATGGAAAAAATAGTGTCCAAGCCATTTAAGACCAACAAGACTTATTAAATTTACTAGCCAAGGTAGTGATGGATAACCAAGCGGTCCTCAGTTATCTGCTGACTGAACAGGTGTTATTGTCAACACCTCGTGCTGTGTGTGTATCAGTAATTTGGAGAGAGTAGAAACCAAGCTGTAGAATATGCACACTTACTTGGAATGGTTATAGACTCTACACTTACAGTTCCCCCTTTTTTACCCCTTCATTGACTTCATCAAGGCACTTGGGGTTCCTGATTGACAAGCATCCTCCTGGGAAGCCTGATTATTTTTCTAGGTCTGATTCTCCTTATAACTTTAGCAAAGTGCTGCCTCAAAATCACAAGAGGACTCTATGAACAAAATATATAAGGGAGTGGACTTGAAGAAAACAGTCTCATGCACTTATTTCATCATTTGACCCCCTCTTGACCACATAAGAATAGGCCTAGGACTTGAAACATTTCCTTGCCAAGAGATAAAGAGTTTCCACAGTCTGCTGGATTTGTCATATTGTGTGGAAATATCTTTCTCTGTTTCAGACTCAGTGTGTAATCCTTAGCTTTGCTTAAACACATGTGTCATATGGCACCTGGCCATCCCCACCACTATATTTATCCCCTGCAGAGAGGAAATGGGGTCCTTCTGTTCCAACACAAGACGCGTGTGTGTAGGTCAATTGTTCTGCTTTGACTGCCAGAAGGAACCTGCTGGTCATATGGAGTCAATACCCACTATTGAAGCTGGTCTTTCTCTGTATTTTCTTTATGTGAATAGAGCATTGGTTCATTTAGTGTTTGACTGTGCTGTGCTTTCCTTGGCAACTCCAATACCAACCTGCAGTGGACAGAAGTGCTCAGGCTTGTACTCTTGATAATAAGCCACAGATACCTTTTGCTGAATGAATACTCTGGACAGAGAGGAATGAATCATACTATGATTAAAGTTTAAAACCCAGTGGGTATAATTACACTAGGGGAAATTGTCTATGGGTATAGAAGGACTCTCTGTACTATTTTTGCAAATTTTCTGTAAATCTTAAACTATTGCAAAGTAAAAAATTTATTTCCAAAAGAAACAGTAGATGAAGCATATCTTTCAAGAATAGGTAGATATACTTCTTCCGGGACATTAAAACAAATTATCAATAAACATGATCTTACAGGATGTTATTTGAGAAAAAAACAAGTGTATCAGATAAAAGTTTTATGATGCAAGGGAAATAAAGAATGAATAAAATGGTTATTAACTTAAATAAGCAATGCTTTTATAAATCATTAACTGTAATCTCATATAAAGTAAAAAAATACAATAAAGACAAGCTAGAAGTAAAGTATACGACAACAATAGTATATATGTAAAAGGTAGCTTATCAAGGACAAAGTGATCCAGGGACCTTGTGTTATGCAAGAGAAAAGTACAAGTATTGATTAACTTTATAATTCAATCATTTAGGCAGTAATATTAGGATTTTTAGGAAAAAATGTCTAAACGAATAAAAATCACAGTGAACAATTCCAAAATATTAGAGAGAAGATAAAAAATGATAAATCGCCGGGCGCGGTGGCTCAAGCCTGTAATCCCAGCACTTTGGGAGGCCGAGGCGGGTGAATCACGAGGTCAAGAGATCGAGACCATCCTGGTCAACATGGTGAAACCCCGTCTCTACTAAAAATACAAAAATTAGCTGGGCATGGTGGCGCGCGCCTGTAGTCCCAGCTA
>NW_016107469.1:2632198-2640269 GCF_001604975.1 Cebus imitator
AAAAAAAAAAAAAAAAAAAAAAAGAAGATAAATCACTCAAATTAAAAAAAAGGAGATAAATGGCAATAAAGATAATTCAAGACAAATAAAAAACACAAAACTAGATGATACTAATAAATTTAAAATTTATTAGTAACAAGTATAAATAAACCAAATGTTTAAATTGAGGTAAATTTTGTCAGCCTGAATAAAAATAAAATATAAGGAAACAATATTGAGCTATGTGCTGTTTTTAATTTTTTTTTATTATTTTAAAAAATATTTGTGGGTACATAGTAGGTATTTATATCTATGGGGTACATAAAATGTTTTGATAATGGCATGCAATGTGAAATATGTGCATTATGGAGAATGGAGTGTTAATCCCATCAACCATTTATCTTTTGAGTTACAAACCATCCAATTAAAATTTTTATTATTTAAAAAAACACAGTTATTATTGACAGCAGTCACACTATTGTGCCTTCAAATAGTAGGTCTTATTCTATTTCTTTTTCTATTCATTAACCATCACCACCTTCCTCTTAACCCCTATGACTCTTCACAACCTCAGTAACTATCCCTCTACTTTCTATGACCATGAGTTCAATTGTTTTGATTTTTAGATCCCACAAATAAGTGACAACTTGCAATGTTTATCTTTCTGTTACTGGCTTATTTCAGTTAACATAAAAATCTCCAATTCCATCCAATTTGTTGCAAAAGACTGCATTTCATTCTTCTTTATGGCTGAATAGTACTCCATTGTCTATATGTACTGAATTTTCTTTAGCTGTTTATCTCCTGATGGACACTTAGGTTGCTTTTAAAGCTTAACTACTGTAAACAGTGCTGCAACAAATATGGGAGTGCAGGTATCTCTTTGATATACTGATTTCCCTTCTTTGGAGTATACATCCAGGAGTGGGTTTGCTGGATCATATGATAGCTCAATTATTACTTTATTGAGAAACCTCCAAAATGTTCTCCATAGTGATTGAACTAATCTACACCCCCACTAACATCACAAGTGTTTGATTTTCTAAACATCTTTGTCAGCATTTTTTATTGTCTGTCATTTTGATATAAGACATTTTAACTGGGATGAGAGATATATCTTTGTAGTTTAGATTTATGTTTCTCTGATGATCTGTGATGTTGAGCATCTTTTCATATGCCTGTTTGCCATCTGTATGTCTTCTTTTGAGAAATGTGCATTCAAATAGTTTGCCCAATTTTTAATCAGATTATTACCATTTTCTGCTATAGTTGTTTGTGCTCCTTAAATATTTTGATTATTAAGCCTTTGTCAGAGTGCTCGTTTAAAAATATTGTCTCTCATTCTGTGAATTGTCTCTACATTTTCTTGATTGTCATGCAGAAGCTTTTTAACTTAACGAGATCCCATTTTTTCATGTTTTCTTTGATTCCCTGTGCTTGTGGTTTTTTGCTTAAGAAATACTTCTCCAGACCAATGTCCTGTATACTTTCCCCAAAGTTTTCTTGTAGCTTTATAGCTTGAGGTCATTTACTTCTTTATTTCAAATTGCTTTTTGTATATGGCAGGAGATAGGAGTCTATTTTTTTTTTCTTTTTCATATTTATATCCAGTTTTTCCAGCATTATTTATTGAAGAGACTGTCTTTTCCCCAATGTGTGTTCTTGAAACATTCATCAAAAAGGAGTTCGCTGTAGGTGTATTTGTTTCTGGGTTCTCTATTCTGTTCCATTAATCTGTGTCTGTTTTGATGCCAGGATCACACTGTTGTGACAACTACAGCTCTATGGTTTAATATGAATTTAGGTAATGTGATTCCTCCAGTTTTGTTCTTTTTGCTTAGGATAGCTTTGGCTATTCTTAATCTTGTGTGATTCCATATAAATTTTAGGGTTTCTTTTTCTAAATATTTTGATAAGAATTGCATTGAATCTGTAGATTGCTTTGGGTGGTATGGCCATTTTAACAATATTGAATCATCTTCCAATCCAGGAAAACAGATTATTTTTTTCATTTTGTAGTGTTCTCTTCAATTCCATTCATCAGTGTTTTATATTTTTCATTATAAAGATCTTTCACCTCTTTGGTTATGTTACTTTTTAGGTATTTAATTTTATGTGTGACTGTTGTGAATAAGCTTGATTTTTAATTTTTATTCACATTGTTCACTGTTGGTATAGAGAAATGCTACTGATTTTTTAAGTTTATTTTGTTTTCTACAACTTTACTGAATCTATCAGTTCTTATAGGTTTTGTGTGGAGTCTTAAGTTTGTTTGTTTTTTTTAATACAAGATCATATCATCAACAAACAAAGACAGTTTGACTTCTTTCTAATTTGAATGCCCTTTACATATTTCTCTTGTCTGACTGCTCTAGCTGTAGACATCCTTGTTGTATTCCACACCTTAGAAGGAAGGGTTTCAGTATATCCCCATTCAGTCTGATACTAGCTATGGGTCTGTCATGCATTGCTTTTACAATGTTGAGGTATGTTTCTTCTATACTCAGTTTATTGGGGGTTTTATTATGAAAAGATGTTGAGTTTTATCAAATGCTTTTTTAGCATCAACTGAAGTGAACATATAGTTTTCATCCCTCATTTCCTTGACATATCACATTGATTTGCATATATGTAAACATCTTTGTATTTCAGGGATAAATCCCACTTGGTCACAATGAATAGTTTTTTTAAAGTACTGCTGAATTTTGTGTTTTGTTTAGAATTTTTTGCATCAATATTTATCAGAGATATTGGCCTGTAGTTTTCTTTTTCTTTCCTTTTGTTCCTCTTCTTATTATTTTTTTGATTTGCCTCTGTCTGGCTTTGGTATCAGGGTAATACTGGTCTCATGTAAAAAGTTGGGAAGTATTCCATCCTACTCTATTTTCTGGAATAGTTTTAGTAGGATTGGTATTAGTTCTTTAAATGCTTGGTAGAATTCAGCAGTGAAGCCATCAGGTCCCAGGCTTTTCTTTAAGGCATTTTGTTAGTGCTTTTTGTTTCATTAACTGTTGGTCTGTACAGGTTTTGGATCTCTTCCTAGTTCAGTTTTGGCAGGTTGTATGTATCTACAAATTTTTCCAGTTCTAGATTTTCCAATTTGTCAGCATATAGTTGTTCATAGTAGCCATTTTTATCTTTTGAATTTCTGCTGTATCAGTTTTAGTTTCCTCTTTTTCAGCTCTGATTTTATTTATTTGAATCTTCTCCTTTTTTTTTTTTTACTAAGTCTTGCTCAAGATTTGTCAACTTTATGTTTCAAAAAGAAAACAACTTTTTGTTTCATTGATCTTTTGTTCTTTTTGAACTTTAATTTCACTTATTTTTTTTTCTGATACTTATTTTTTGTATTCCCTCTATTAATTTTAGGTTTGGTTTGCTCTTGCTTTTGTAGTTCTTTAAAATGTATCATTATATAGTTTATTAGATGTTTTCCCTTTTTTTGACATAAGCATTTATAACTATAAATTTCTTTCTTAGTACTGCTTTTGTTGCATCCCATAAGTTTTGATATGTTGTGTTTCCGTTATCATTTGTTTCAATAAATTTTTTTGTTTCCTTCTTAATTTCTTCATTTATACACTGGTCATTCAGGAGCATATTGATTATTTTCATATGTTTGGGTTTTTTTTCAAAATTTATCCTGTTATTAACTTTTAGTTTTATTCCATTGTGGCCACAGAGGATTTAATGTTGCTATTGATAAGTAATGACTTACACCTGCCATTTTATTATTTGTTTTCTAGTCATTTTGTTGTATTCTCTTCCTTTTTTCTATTGTTCCTGCCTTCCTTTAGTGAAGATTATTTTCTCTGGTGATATAAGTTAGATTCTTGTTTTTCATTGATATCATTGTAATTATTTAATATTTTAAGACTTGTTTTATAACTTTACATATGGTCTAGGATTGAGAATGATCCATGTTTTGTGGAAAAGAATGTATATTCTGCAACCCTTGGATGAAATATTCTGTAAATATCTATTAGATTCATTTGGTCTATAGTACAGATCAAGTTTAATGTTTTCTTATCAATTTTCTATCTGGAAGATCTTTGAGGCCAATGCTGAAAGTGGGGTCTTGAAGTCTCCAGCTATTATTGTATTGAGGTCTATATCTCTCTTTAGCTCTAATAGTGTTTGCTTTATATACCTGGGTACTCCTGTGTTGGGTGCATATATATATACTTAAAATTGTAATGTTCTCTCATTTAACTGACCCTTTTATCTGTATATAGTGTTGTTGTCTTTTATTTTATTTTATTTTTGAAATCTATCAGTCTGATACAAGGTATAAGAATTCTGCTCTGTTTTTGTTTCCATTGGCATGGAATGTCCTTTTCCCTCCCTTTTTTGTTAGTCCATGTGTCTTTATAGGTAGAGGTGAGTGTCTTGTAGGCAAAATATCAATGGGTCTTATTTTCTCATCTATTAACCCAGTCTATGTCTTTTGATTGAAGAGTTTAGTCCATTTACATTCAATGTCATTATTAATAAGTAAAGACTTCTATTATTTTGTTGTTTTCTGGTTGTTTTGTGGTATTCTCTTACTTTTTTCTTTTATTCCTGCCTTCCTCTAGTGAAGGTGATTTTCTTGGGTAATATGAATTAGATTCCTGGTTTTTATTTTTTGAATACCCATTGTATATTTTTTTGGTTTGAAGTTACCATGAGGCTTGCAAATACTATCTTATTATTACTTTTGCCAATACTATCTTATTATTTTAACCTGATAACAACTTAACACTATTAGCATAAACAAGCAGACAAGCTGTAAGGAAATGAATAAAAGCTTCCCTTAACTTTGTTGCCTCACTTTTTAACATTTTGTTGTTTCTACTTACACCTTATTGTATTGACTATGTCTTGAAAATGGTTGTAGCTATTTTTGATGGTGCATCATTTTGGCTTTCTACTTAGGATAATAGTTTACACACCACAGTTATAGTCTTATAATATTCTGTGTTTTTATGTGTATTTAACATTATCAGTGAGTTTTGTACCTTCAGGTGATTATTTATTGCTCATTAATGTCTTTTTCCTTCTGATTGAAGTACTCTCTCTATTGTTTTTAGTAGGCTGGGTCTTGTATTCATGAAATTCATGTTTTTGTTAGTCTGGGAAAGTCTATATTTCTCCTTCATGTTTCAAGAACATTTTTGCCAGATATACTCTTCTAAGATAAAAGTTTATTTTCTTGATCACTTTAAATATGTCATGCCTCTCTCTCCTAACCTCTAATGTTTCCACTAAAAAGTCAGCTGCCAGACATATTGGAGCTCCATTGTGTGTTATCTGTTTCTTTTCTCTTGATGCTTTTAGAATCTTTTCTTTATCTTTGACCTTTCGGAGTTTGATTAGTAAATGCCTTGAGGTAGTCTTCTTTCAGTTTAATATGCTTGGGGTTCTATAATCTTCTCATACTTGGATATAGATATTTTTCTTTAGGTTTGGGAAGTTCTCTGCTATTATCCCTTTTAATAAACTTTTTACCACAATCTCTTTCTATACCTCGTCTAAGGCCAATAACTTTTTATTTGCCCTTTTGAGGCTATTTTCTAAATCCTTTAGGTGTGCTTTGGTTTTTTTTTTCTTTTATCTCCTTTGACTGTATTTTTAAATAGCCTGTCTTCAAGGTCACTAATTCTTCCTTCTGCTTCATCAGTTCTACTATTAAAGGACTCTGATATGTTCTTCAGTATGGCAATTGCATTTTTTAGCTGCCAAATTTCTGTTTGATCCTATTTAATTATTTTAATCATCATGTTAAATTTGTCTGATCATATTCTGAATTCCTCCTCTGTGTTATCTTAAATTTATTGAGTGTTCTCAACACAGCTATTTTGAATTCTCTGTCTGCATGTTCACATGTCTTTGTTTCTCCAAGATTGGTACCTGGTGCTTTATTTAAGTTCATTTGATAAGGTCATTGTTTTTTGAATGGCATCAATTCTAGTAGATGTTCTTCAGTTTCTGGGCATTGAGGAGTTAGGTATTTACTGTAGTCTTCACTTTCTAGGCTTATTTGTATCTATCCTTTTTGGAAGGTTTTCCAGTTATTTGAAAGGACTTGGGTGATATGATCTGAGCTCTTTCTCCATTAGTGGATGCCCCAAGCCCAGTAACATTTTGGTTCTTGCAGACTTGTAGAGGTATCACCTTAATGGTCTTCGATAAGATCTGGGTGAATTACCTGGAATACCTTGTTCTCTTTCCTTACCCTCTCCCAAACATAACAATGTCTCTGCCTGTGTTTTGACTCATCTAAAGCTTGGAGAGGAGTGAAATAAGCATCCCTGTATCACCCCATAGCCACTGCCACCCATGGCCATGAGGAGTACTGCCAGACTATTACTGAGGTTCCCTTAAAACCCAAGATTTCTTAAGTCAGCTTCTGATGAATTCTGCCTGGTGGCAGGCTCAAACCTTAGAGCAGTGGGCTTCCCACTGGCCTAGGGCAGCTCCAAAAATGCCATCAATGTTTCAAGTCCTGGAATCTGAAATGCCAAGAGCATGCTTGGTGCTCTACCCACTTGTGGTGGCATTGGTCTCTAAGGTGCAAGACAAAGTCTTCTTTACTTTACCCTTTGCTTTTCTTGAGGAGGAGTTTTACCCCATAGCCAACACAGCTGGTCATGTGCTGAGTCTCACCAGAATCCAGCAAGTCTCAGAGACTCACCAAGGCCCTCATTGCAGTACCTCAGTATCCTTGCTGGTTATTCATGGCCCAATGGCTTTTCAGTTAGTCGATGATGAATGTTGTCAGGGCTGGGAACCTTCTTTTAAGGCAGTAGGTTTTCTTCTGCCTCAGTGTGTATCTAGAAATGTTGCCTGGGAGATAGGGCCTGGAATTGAGGTCTTTTTACTCTGACTGGTGTCCTTTCCTGCTGTGGCTGAGTTGGTATACTAGATGCAAGACAAAGTCCTCCCTGCTCTATCCTCCCTTCTCCTCAAATAGAATGAAGGGTACTGTCTTGGAGCTGTGAGCTGTGCAGCCCAAGGTAAGGGGAAGGGTGATGCCAGCACTTCCTTTGTTGTCCCAGCTGGTATCTCAATATGTCACATGCCCCATTCCCCCCCAGTCCACTGTCTCTGGCCCAAGTTCAGCACTAGTTGCAGTCCTTATGGCCTAGACTGCTTTTCAAGTTTACTTAGAGACTAAGAGCACTTTGGCCCTCGGTGGCAAGGTTTGTGAGCACTCAAGTTGGGACCACTGAGCTAGGAGATGCCCCTCTGGCTAGGGCTGAATTAAAGGCTCACTCTTTGGGTGGATATCAGATGAGTTTGGTCTGGTTTTTTTTTTCTGCTCTAACAGGACAGCACTGAGTTCAATGCCTCACAATTCCTGTGTTCTTCCTCCCACGGTACCCAGAGGTGTTCTCTTTATCATGTTAACTGCTGCAGAGGGTGAAGGAGGGGTAGCATTAACAACTCAAAACTGCTTTTTTTTCCTATCTTTTCAGAGCCTTTTTCAGTGATGTAAACAAAATCAGACACTGTCAGTGCTCACGTTATTTTTCATTCTTGTAAAGATATTTCTTTTCTGTGTAGATAGTTGTTAACTTGGCGTCATTCTGGGGAGGGGTGGGAGACAATAGGCAGAGCTGAATATTCTATAATCTTCTCAGCCTCCTATATGCTATTTTCAAGAAATGCATTGTAAACATGTGAATAAAAAGGATAATCTATCTCTCTCTATATATATATATAGCATATATGTAGGAAAGGATGGATGTAATATATATGCTATATATAATATGCTATATATATTACTTTCATATATAAAAAAGTAATATATATAGCATATTATATATAGCATATATAGTACTTTCATATATATGAAATTATATATCATTTTAACTGTTTCATTCCATATACAAATGCACACACACACAAGGAAAATATAAACAACATGGAAGCATATCCAAATACATTAGCATAAGAGTATACAGACATTAGGGCCAAAATGACTACTAGTGTTACTATATAAAAGGTATAATTTGGGCCGGGCGCGGTGGCTCAAGCCTGTAATCCCAGCACTTTGGGAGGCCGAGGCGGGTGGATCACGAGGTCAAGAGATCGAGACCATCCTGGT
>NW_016107469.1:2640506-2653758 GCF_001604975.1 Cebus imitator
ACACAAAAAGACAGAACTATTAAGCATGCATGCATCTCATAACATAGACTAAAATATATGATACAAAAATTTACATAGCCATAAGGAAAAATATCCAAGTCTATCTTCATGGTGGAAGATTTTCAAATTTGCATTTGAAAAAAGTTTTATTTGATTTCCAAATACACAAAATTCTCAAAAGAAGATAATAATATACCTTCATGTATCTGTCACTGAGCGTTAACAATTATTATGTTCTTATTAATTTTGTATCATGTATATATTCTTTCTTCAATGTTTTCCAGAGAATGCTAAAGCAAACTCCAGCCATTGTATTATTTAACCTGTGAACAAATCAGTGTACATGTGGTAGGGACAATTCCAAAATGATCATTGATGACCCTTACCCTTGTAAAACTTATTTTGACTGATTGAATGAGATGAGTAGGAGATATAATATAGTGACATGAAAAAATGAATTTTATAGATGTAATCAGGATTTCTAATCAGTTGAAATAATTTAAAAGGTGGGCCTCATCTAATCAGGTAATATTTTCAAAGTGACTTGGCCTTTTCAATAGTGAAAAAGATTAGAAGAGTGGATTATACACAAGGTTTAGTCTCAATTGCTCACATGCAAGATTGAGGGGTCTACATTGTATGAAATACAGGAGTCTTCTTGGATCTGAATGTGATATCTGGCTGATGGTCAGAAGGAACTTAGAGCCTCAGTTATACAACCACGTCAAACAAAATTCTCTCAACAGCCTGAGTATACTTGGAAATAATTCTTCCTTAGAACAATGAAACAATAATACAGCTCTGATAATACCTTAATTTGAGTAGAAAAAACTCCTGAACAAAATAATCCAGCTGTATTATACCCATATTTATAGTTTATAAAACTGTGAGCTAATAAATGGTGATTGTTTCAAGCCACTAAGTTTGTGATCAGTCCTTTGTTATACAGCAAGGTAGATCTAATACAAATTCGGTACTGGGAAGTGGTGTGTTGCTGTAACAAATATTTAAAATCTGGAAGTAGCTTTAAAATTAGGCAGTAAACAGAGGCCGGATATAAATTGAGAAGCAGGATAGAGAAAAGCCTAATTGTTTTCCAGAAATCCTAATTCATCTTTGATAGAATATAAGTAGAAATCTGCCAGGGATTGCTCAGAATCGAGTGTGGAATACGTTATTAGAAACTGGATGTAGAACGATCTTTGTTAGGTAGTACCAGCAAGCATAGCAATTTTTTTTCTGCAGTTGTGTATAAAGTAGAATTTATTAACAAAGAACTTGGATATTTTTCCTAGAAGATTTGCAAGCAAAGTGCTGAAGAAGCAGTCTGATTTCTTGCTACTTAAAATGTAAAATAAGGGAGATAAATCGAGGGAAGAACTATCAAACAAAAAGGAGCAAGAACTTGATTTTTTGAGAGATTCTCAGTCTATGTAGAAGGCAAAAGATGCTAAAATTAAGAATTCACTTCAAAAACTATGATTTAGCTACAAAGTTGAGGGTGTGGCTTTTCAGCCTTCCACTAAAATCTCAAAAAGATCAAAAGCTCTGAATACTCAGTCACACAAAATTTTCTTTTAAGAGATTGTTTATCCCATAGATCTTCTTAGCCAAATCAGAAGACTTCTAGGAAGCTAAATGTATTGCCTCTCAGCCATTCACCTAAAGCCGCATTTGTAGTAATTTGGTATGCAGCAATAGAAAAGCAATAAGGCACATTTTAATTGATATTGGCATCTTAATGTAGCCACAGTGCCATTAGAGCACATAGAAGTAACAATGATCATTAGTATCATAAAATACTGAGTTCAAATTTATATTTCCAAAATTTTCTTTTAAAAATGTTTTAACAACTTTATTGAGGTGCAATTAATGTACCATAAAGTTCTTCTAAATCATATAATTTAGTAGGAAAAACAGCTGTATTTTTTAGAGTAGACTTGTTTGAATTAGGTTGGTATGTGTCTAATATCTATTTTAGTCTATATAAATCCCTCCCTTTTTGTTTAATCCACATTTTGATAAATAATTGGGTTACTGATCCTGTAGTACCTTCCAAATTCTGGATCGACCTGCTTACTTCCTTATGGTGTCAGTTAACTTGTTATTTTATCCCTGTAACTTCCTGTACTCATCGTAATTTCTGGAGGTTTGATTCTGTTTAGATTCTTTTTTTTTTCTCTTTTTAGCTACTTTATTTCTTTTACATTTTATATTTCCTTAGGTTTTCAGAAAACAGATGGTATTTTATGAGTAAGTTCCTTTGTAGTGATTTGTGAGATTTTGGTGCATCCATCACCCAAGCAGTATACACTGAACCCACTTTGTAGTCTAATATCCCTCGCTCCCTTCCCACCCTTTCCCTCTGAGTCCGCAAAGTCCATTGTTTCGTTCTTATGCCTTTGCATCCTCATAGCTTAGCTCCTATTTTCATGAGT
The DNA here is from genome assembly GCF_001604975.1 of Cebus imitator. NCBI lineage: Eukaryota > Metazoa > Chordata > Mammalia > Primates > Cebidae > Cebus > Cebus imitator. The sequence goes on from NW_016107469.1 coordinate 2,642,945, forward strand.
GGCTAGGAAGAGCCATTTTGAGGATCTTTCTGCTTTCAGTGATTAAATAAATCTCAGTGTTACAACCTATTTATTCTTGTTGTAATTTAATGTATCACAGTTTTTATAACAATAGTTGCTTGTAAGGTCTTTGTCACTTACCCAAAAGTAAATTAAGTGTGGCTATAAATAAATAAATAGTTTTATTATAGCACCTAAGTTAGTGGTGCTTTGGGGTCATACTTGGTATGATCCATGGAGAAGTGGAAAATCTAAAACTCTTATTAAGTAATTCATGACTCTGAACTTAAATCAGTTGAAATTACTCTAATGATAAATCACTGTTACAGCTTTAGTAATTTAGGCTTAGGCAAAAATATTATCTATTAATTACAGTGTATTAGGTTAAGACCATGGTTACTTTCTTCTCACATTATCTTTATGCTCAGTTTACCAAATTGTTACTCTGTTCACATTTAAGAAATTTCCAGCAACTGCCACTTACTCTCTATGTTCTATTTCAGTTTTTCTTTTCAAACTGGTTCCGTATCAGCCTAAAGCTTCTTATTTTTCTAGTGCCTAATGTTTCAGTGCCTGATGATTCAGAACCTCTTGCAACAATCACAGAAATGTTAATTTTAAGAGTATTTGTATACTGCTACAAAATCATTTTGTGATTTTTGCATCTTTTTACTTTTTATATCTATCATCCTTTTTGGGCACAGATCATTCTCCTTTTTAAAATTTCAAACTAAAATGTTTTATATAAAAAGCTGTATATTGGAGTGAAATAAATCAATCATGCCTGATAAATAATTGCTAGTTTCAGTGCTCCCTTGTAGAGTATAACTTTGGACTTGAGACAAATACATTTATAGTTCCTCAAAACTTAACTTGTTCATAAGTAGAAAGATGTATATATTCTTAATCTTACTACATTATTGAAATGTAAATAAAGTAAAACTAATCCCTTCATGCCTTTTTTAGGTCTTGACCTTCTGTCTTGATTACTTTTCTACATTCTTGTAAAGTGTGAAATAGAGGTATTTTGCTTTGAGATAAAGTGATGGTTGAGTATTGGCAATTAACTCAATAGGCATCTATTACAAGTGAGTGTGTTAGATATTTTTATATGTGATCTTTATGTAAGTATTACAAAAGTTCACCAAAATAGTGTGAAAGAATTGTTTCTCCACTGTAAATAACTTAAACTCAGAAACTGTCTTACTCATTTCACAAGTGACTAGAACATAGATATTTAATATCTACTTCCTAAATTGAAATGAAAGCTGGAACTCTCCTGTCAGTCTGCACAGTAAATTTCTCTTACTGGCTTAAAATTCTCTCTAGTTCAGAGCATTTATAGTGCTGAGGTGATTGCCATAGCCTATATCCAAGGAATTATTAAGGCAAGTGTGACTCAGGATAACCAGCAAAGTCACGAAAATATTCTATCCATATCCATAAAAACATATGTACTACAGTACAATGATGCTTGAGATATATAGAAGGAGACAAACCTGGGTTTAAAATTAGGTTTGGACAAATTATACTTTCGAATCATGGCTTTCTGATTGCCAAACTGAAAGTCATGATTTTTTTTTTGGTGAGAGTTGACTAGAACTTTTGAAAATGCCAAGCACAGTGGCTGACACGAGTAGGTAGGTAGTATTTGGCGGCTTTCTTACCCAAGTTCAGATTGTCAGTTCCATTTCCTGCAATATATTTACTTTCATTTGTCTCCTTCATTTACACATTCACTTCTTCACCTCACAATCTAGTCTTCTATAATACTATTTTTGCTGTTTTTCAATTATCTCAAAATGGTGAAAAGAACATCTATATTCTCCCCCAGGGTTTTAGTGTTACATGATTTTATCACTAGGCACAGAAAATTGACTGTTGGTCTCAGTAGCCTATTAAATTTATTCAGAAATGTCTAAGACTCATGAAGATATGTTCACATCTATATATACTTCTTTATGTTCAAAATAAGAGGTTATTGAAGGCCATAAGAAGATGAAAGTAAATGTCAAATGGATGTTAATTCACTCTTCTGTTCTTTTCGCTAAAAATGTCTGATTGTATAACTTTTCCAGCAGAATGTGGTAGGTTATATTATTTTCTACTATTTATTCTGTCTTCCTATAAAGATTACGTAGCTCTACCCCCATGGGTCTTGCAGTACTTCCTGAGGGAGGGGTATATTTCCCTACCTCATTGATGTTGGGGTTTGGCAATATTTGGCCAATGAAATGTGAGCAGACGTAATGTTCAACTAGTTGCTCTAGGAGGGATTGCATGTTTTTGCCAGCTCTCTTTCTTTCTCTAATCTTCCATAATGATATGTCTAAAATAATTTTCCAGATAGGAGCTCCTTTGATAGATTGAATATTGTAAAAAAGAAATAGAAAATAGAGCTGCAGCCAATATATGGCCAATATAAAATGTGATTTAAAAAAATAAACCTCTGTTGTGATAAATCCCTAAGAATTTGGAGTTGTTAGTACCACAGCAAAACTGATTAATATGAATATTAATATTCGGGGTGCTACCATAACAAACTACTGTGTGTGTGTGTGTGTGTGTGTGTGTGTGTGTGTGTATGATTGGATATGTCATTGGCTTGGGGGCCATATTGCGAGTGGCAAAGAAGCTATTATTGGACAATGGAAAAATGGGTACAGAACATTCTCTTTTTTAAAATTTCAACCTAAAACATTTTATATAAAAAGCTGTATATTGGAGTGAAATAAATCAACCATGCCTGATAAATAATTGCTAGTTTCAGTGCATATATTTCCCATATATGCAATTATGAAATGTTTTTATAAAACTGTCTCCTGAAATAACTCGGATGTGTAATAATTATGAAACAAATTTATTCCTTTAGATGAATCAGTAGAACTCAGAATATTGGAAGCACAATTTGATTATTTAGTGCTGTAATTTGACAAGGTACTATAAGAAAGAGATAATCGGCAGGGTGCGGTGACTCACCCCTGTAATCCCAGCACTTTGGGAGGCTGAGGCAGGTGGATCACCTGAGGTCGGGAGTTCAAGACCAGCCTGGCCAACATGGAGAAACCCCGTCTCTAGTAAAAAATACAAAATTAGCTTGGCGTGGTGGCGGATGCCTGTAATCCCAGCTACTCAGGAGGCTGAGACAGGAGAATCACCTGAACCCAGGAGGCAGAGTTTGCGGTGAGCCAAGATCATGCCATTGCACTCCAGCCTGGGCAATAAGAGCGAAATTCCATCTAAAAAAAAAAGAAAGAATCTCACCAAATTACTGGATACTTTATAAGAAGGAGTAAAAACAAAAAACAAAACAAAAAGTACACCTGTTTCTAAAATCAAACAAAAAATAAGATGAGAACATTTTTTTACTTAATGGAGAGGAACTGTGGTTAGTGAGAGAAATGTGCTAGTTGGAATTATACTATTTTAGAGTATGAGTAGCTTTTGGATTTGATAAAAATTATTTCCAAATTTCTAAACTACTGATCATTGCGCCTTGGGTTCCCAAAGTGTTAGGATTGCAGGCGTAAGCCACTGTGCCAGCTCCAGTTCACAGTTTTTACACTGCAACAAGTGATATCAAGGTAGACAACAAAGCTTCCCCACTACTTGGAAGGATACATTTTCGCTCCTTAACCCACAGGAGACATCTTGAGTGCCTGAAAAGAGAAATATTCCTGAAGATGGGCAGAGACAAAGGAGCGAGACAGGATTATCACGAACCACCCTAGAGACTCTGCTCTGTAGTTGATAAAAGAGATGCTAAATTAGAGTGGGTGTTAATCAACACCATGCTGTAAAAGGTTTGTTCCACAGGTCCTCTGGGTACAAACACTTAGTGAGCCCTCACATATTACTGTGATATTCTCTTTGGGACATCCCCCATTTAGAAAGGGCAGTGTTTCAATCCTTTACTGAAGCTATGCCAAACGTGGACTTGAGGTACCACCTAGAGCCAAAAAGGAGGCAGTGACCTAGCACTAAGAAACCTCTTAGAAAATATATCCAAGAAAAACCAAGTCAGACAGAAAATGCTGGAATAAATAACTAAACTTTCAATACAAAGACATTTTTCAATACAAATACAGGTACATCTTAGAAAATATATCCAAGAAAAACCAAGTCAGACAGAAAATACTGGAATAAATAACTAAACTTTCAATACAAAGACATATTTCAACACAAATACAGGTACATCTACAAAAAACAACAAACAGAGAAACATCATCTCCTCACACGGACTAAGCAAGGAACAAGTAACTGACCCTTACGAAATGGCAATAATTTGAGCTCTCTGACCAATAATTAAAAACCAAAGTTTTAAGAAAACCCAGTGATCTATAAGATATCATAGAGAAGCAGCTCAGAAATTTGTATGACAAATGTAACAAAATGATTAAAATGATTACAAAATCAAATATAAATCTTGGAAGTGAGAAATAAATTAACTAAACTGAAAAATTTACTAGAGGCTTTTAACAGCAGAGTGGATCAAGCAGAGGAAAGAATCAGTGAGCTCAAAAACACACTATTTGTAAATACACAATAAAAGGAGAAAAAAATAAAAAAGGAATAAACATGGCCTACAAGATATACAAAATTAACTCAAAAGGCCAAATCTAAAATGTATTGGCGTGCTATAGGGGTTTAGCAAGAATAAAGAATAGAAGGTGTATTTTAAACACAATAGCATTCTGAGGCCTCTGTTCTGTTCCATTGCTCTATATCTTTGTTTTGGTACCAGTACCAATGGACAGAGGCCTCAGAAAGAAGCCACAAAACTACAACCATCTGATCTTTGACAAACCTGACAAAAACAAGCAATGGGGAAAGGATTCCCTATTTAATAAATGGTGTTGGGAAAACTGGCTAGCCATGTGCAGAAAGCTGAAACTGGACCCCTTTCTGACACCTTACACTAACATTAACTCCAGATGGATTAAAGATTTAAACATGAGGCCTAACACTATAAAAGCTCTGGAAGAAAACCTAGGCAACACCATTCAGGACATAGGCATGGGCAAGGACTTCATGACTAAAACACCAAAAGCAGTGGCAACAAAAGCCAAAATAGACAAGCGGGATCTAATTAAACTTAAGAGCTTCTGCACAGCAAAAGAAACTATCAATAGACTGAACGACAACCAACAAAACGGGAAAAAAATTTTGCAATCTGCCCATCTGTCAAAAGGCTACTATCCAGAATCTATGGAGAACTTAAACAAATTTACAAGAAAAAAAAACAAACAACCTCATCAAAAAGTGGACAAAGGTTATGAACAGATACTTTTGAAAAGAAGACATTTATGCAGCCAACAAACATGAAAAAAAGCTCATCATCACTAGTCATTAGAGAAATGCAAATTAAAACCACGTTGAGATATCACTTCATGCTAGTTAGAATGGTGATCATTAAAAAATCAGGAAACAACAGATGCTGGAGAGTATGTGAGAAATAGGAACACTTTTACATTGTTAGTGGGAGTGTAAATTAATTCAACCATTGTGGAAGACAGTGTGGTGATTCCTCAAGGATCTAGAAATAGAAATACCATTTGACCCAGCAATCCCATTACTGGGTATATATCCAAAGGATTATAAATCATTCTATTATAAAGACACATGCACATGTATGTTTATTGTTGCATTGTTCACAATACCAAAGACTTGGAACCAATCCAAATGCCCATCAATGATAGACTGGATAAAGAAAATGTGGCACATATACACCATGAAATACTATGCAGCCATGAACAAGGATGAGTTCATGTCCTTTGCAGGGACATGGATGATACTGGAAACCATCATTCTCAGCAAACTGGCACAAGAACAGAAAACAAAATACCACATGTTCTCATTTATAGGTATATGTTGAACAATGAGAACACACGGACACAGGGAGGGGAACATCACACACTGAGACCAGGGGTTGGGGGGCTAGGGGAGGAATAGCATTAGGAGAAATACCTAATGTAGATGACCAGGCAATGGATGCAGCAAACCACCACCATGGCACATATATGCCTATGTAACAAACCTGCATGATCTGCACCTGTACCCCCGAACTTAAGGTATAATAATAATAACAATAATAATAAAGAAAACATTATGTTAAGTGAAGCACACAGAGAAAGCCACATAATCGCTGATCCCATTTATATGAAATGTCCAGAATAGGCAAATTTATACAAACCGAAAGTAGAATAATGTTTGTCAGGGACTGGAAAGAGAAAATGGAAAGTGGCTGCTAATGAGTGTTAAGTTTCTTTTTTCATGATAAACATATTCTGAAATTAGATAATGGCAATGGTTGTATAACTCTGTGCTATACTATTCAGTTGTACACTTTAAAATACTGAATTTTGTGTTGTGTGAATTATATCGCAATAAAGCCAATGTTTCTAAAATGTAAAAAAACAGAAAACTTTCCAAAACTTGAGAACGATAAAAATATTCAGGTATAGAAAATTCAGAGAACTCCAAACAGATTAAACTCAAGTAAGACTATTGCAAGGTATATAATAAACTCTAAAACATCTAACGCAAAGAAAGGCTCCTAAAGGCAGCAAAAGAAAAAAAGCAAATAACACATAAAAGAATTCTAATTTGTCTGTTAACAGACTTCTCAATAGAAACCATACAAGTAAAGAGAATGTTGACATTTTCAAAGTACTGAAATGAATGGCCATTCAAGAATACCATACCCAGAAATGTTATCTCTCAAATAAGAAGAAGAGACATTCTTTCCCAGACCAATAAAAGCTAAAAATTTATCACCATGATACTAACTTTACAAGAAATGCTAAAGGAAGTTCTTCAATCTGAAAGAAAAAAAAGACACTAATATGTGAAAAAAATATATATATAACTCACTGGTAAAATTAAGTGCACACACAAACCCAGAATACTCTAATACTGTGATTGTGGCGTGCAACTCATTTAAAACTCTAGTATGAAATCCAGACAAATCTACCCAAAACAATAATAGCTATGGCAACCTATTAAGAAATGGAAAATATAAATATATGTAAATTGAGGCAACTAGAAATCGTGAGGGATAAAGCGTGTATTTTTTCTTTGATTGTTTGTATTATTTTTGTTGTAACCTAAGTTGTCACCTCTTTAAAATATTATATCTATAAGGTGTTTTGTGAGCATTATGGTAAACAAAATGCAAAAACCTAGAATATACTCACTAAAAAAAGGTATAAATTAAAACATAGCACCAGAGAAAATAACTATAAAGTAAAACAGTAAGAAATGAAGAAAGGAAGAGAGGATTTTCAAAGCAACCAGAAAACGAGCAACAAAATCTCAGTAGTAAGTCCTTACTTATGAATCATAATGATGAATGTAAAATATACTTGATGCTCAAATTGAAAGGCATAGAGTGGTTAAAGTGCATAAAGAAACAAGACCCAACTATATGCTGCCTACAAAAACTTACTTTACTTATAAAGACACACATAGACTGAAAGCAAAAGGTTAGAAAAAATATTTAATGCCAATGGAAACCAAGAAAGATTAGAGTAGCTGTACTTACATCAGATAAAAGAGACTGCCTATCAAAGATTGTAGAAGGAGACAAAGAAGGTCACTATGTAATAATAAAGGGTTGAATTCAGCCAGAAGATATAACAATTATAAATATGTACATACCCAATGCTGGTGCTCCCAATTAACACAAACATTACTATATTTAAAGAGAAAGACAGATTGAAATAAAACAATAATAGGACACTCTAACGCTCCCCTTTCAAGATTGGACAGATCATCCAGACAGAAAATCAACAAAGAAACATTGGAATAAAACAATACACTAGATTTAGTAGGCCTAACTCACATTTACAGAACATTTCACTTAAATGTTGCAGAATAACAATCATATCACCAGCACATGGAACATTCTCCAGAATGGATCATATTATAAGTCACACACACACAAAAGAAGTCTGAATAAATTCAAAAGGGTAGATACTATGATTTCAGTATTTGACCCCTACAAATCATGTGTCAAAATTTGAACCCCGATGTTGAAAGTTGGGCCTAATGGGAGGTGTTTGAATAATGGGATTAGATTCCTAATGAATTATTGATGCAGTCCTTGCACCAAGGTAATGAGTGAGTTCTCACTCTGTTAGTTCATAAGAGAACCAGTTTTTAAAAAGAGCCAGGTGCATCCCTCCTCTATGTTACCATGTGATCTCTGTACATGCTGGCTTGCATTTGCCTTCTGTCATGAGTTGGAACAACCCAATGTCCTCACCAGAAGAAGATACTAGTGCCATTTATTTCTTACATAACCTAAAGAAGTATGAGCCAAATAAGCCTCTTTTATTTAAAAATTTCCCAGCCTCGTATTTCTTTAAAGTGAAACTAAATAAACTGAGATAGCAAAAATCTTATCATGTATTTTATGGCCACAGTGGAATGAAACAAATAATCAATAACAAGAGAAACCTTGGAAAAATTACAAACACATGAAAATTAAGCAAGGATTATTGAAAAATTAAGAAAAAATATTTTAATAAAAACTGAAATACAGCATTCCAAAATCTATGAGAAATAGTAAAATCAGTACTAAGAGGAATGTTTATAACAACAAACACCTATATCTAAAAATTGGAATGACCAAGTAACCTAACAATGCACCTCATGGAACTAAAAAAGCAAGAACAAACTCAAAATTAGTAAAAGAAAATAAGTAATAAAGACCACAAGAGAAATAAATAAAATTAAAACAAAAAAATACAAAATATCAATGAAACCAAGAGTTGGCATTTGAAAAGATAAACAAAACGAACAAGTTAGCTATCCTAATTTTCTGAAAAAGAAAAGACACACAATCAGAAATAAAAAGGAGACAAAACAATTAAGACCACAGAAAAATTTTAAAAAATATTAGAGACCATTTTGAACAGCTATACATCAACTAATTGGAAACGGATACATTTCTGGATGTATACAATCTACCAAGACTGAACCATGAAGAAATAGAAAATCTGAACAAATCAATAATGAGTAATGAGGTTAAAGTTTTATTTAAAAATCTCTCATCAAAGAAAAGCCCAGGACGTGATGGCTTCACTGCCAAATTCTACCAAACATTTAAAGAAGAACTAATATTAATTCTACTCAAGCTGTTCAAAGAATGGAAGAGGAGGTGATTTCTCCAAAGTCATTCTACTAAGCCAGCCTTAACTTGATACCAAAATCAGACAAGGAAACAACAAAAAAGAGAACTACAGGCCAATATCACTGAGAAAAATAGATTCAGAAACCCTCAACAAAATAATAGCAAATGAAATTAAACAACACATTAAAAGATTATTTATCATGATTAAGTGTTGTCTTCGTGTTTTTGTGTTGCTATAAAGAAATACCTGAGGCTGGTTAAAACAAACAAATAAATAAATAACATTTATTTGGCCAAAGTTCTGCAGGCTCTACAAAAAACACTAGGATATGCTTCTGGTGAGGGACTCAGGATGCTTTACTGATGGAGAAGTGAGAGCTGGTGTGTACAGATCACATGGCAAGAAAGAAAATAAGAGAGAGTGGAAAAGGTGCTAGATTCTTTCTGAGAAACAATTTTGACAGGAACTAAGAGTGAGAACTCACTCACTGCCATAAGAATGGCACCACGTCATTCATGAGAGATCTATTACCATGATCAAAACACCTCTCACCAGGCCCTACCTATGACATTGAGGATCAGATTTCAACATTATGTATGGTGGAGCCAAATAAACCATATTCCGCTTTACCTACTGGGACTCATCCTTTGGATGCAAAAATGGTTCAGCATATGCCAATCAATAAATGTGATACATATTGGAGAGAGATCCAAGATGGCTGATCACTAGCAGCTCGGGATTGTAGCTCCCACTGAAAGCGCAGAGAACGAGAGGACGCCACCCTTTCAGACGAATTTTTGTTGCTCACGCACCAGGAGATTCCCAGTGGAGAAGCCCCACGGGTCGCCAGCGTGATTCTTGTGGCCAGCGAGGCGGTTTTGCCGCTGCCTTGGTGCCGCGGGTCTTGGTGCAGAGTCAGAAAAGCACCATCAATCATAATGCCACTGTTTTGGCCAGCACAGTGGCGTTGCTTAGATTTTGGCACTGGGAATCAACAAGTTGGACGTCCATTCAGAAACCCAACTATAAAGACGGTAATTATAAAGACCACAGAGGGATAAATCTATAAAGAAGGGAAGAAAACAGCCTAAAAAGGCTGAGAATACCCAAAATCAGAACGCCTCTCCCTCTACAGGGGATCACAGCTCCTCATCAGCAACGGAACAAGGCCTGATGCAGAACAAGCGTGTTCCATTAACAGAAGCAGGCTTTAAAAGGTGGATGTTAAGAATCTTCTGTGAATTAAAAGAACTTGTTCTAACCCAATGCAAAGAAACTAAGAACTTTGAAAAAAGGTGTGATGAAGTGTTAACAAGAATACACAATTTAGAGAGGAATATAAGTGAATTAATGGAGCTGAAAAACACAAGAACTTTGCGAACTATGCACAAGTTTTAGCAGCTGAATCGATCAAGCTGAAGAAAAGATATCAGAAGTCGAAGACCAACTTAATGAAATAAAACAAGAAGACAAGATTAGAGAAAAAAGGATAAAAAGGAACAAGCAAAGTCTCCAAGAAATATGGGACTATGTGAAAAGACCTAATCTATGCTTGATAGGTGTACCTGAATGTGATGAAGAGAATCAATCCAAGCTGGAAAATGCACTTCAGGATATTATTCAGGAAAACCTTCCCAACCTAGCAAGGCAGGACAATATTCAACTCCAGGTAATACA